>NC_041735.1:42306316-42451316 GCF_004115215.2 Ornithorhynchus anatinus
TTATCTAGGAGAGGAGGAAGAGAATGAGGGAGAAGAAAGAGGAGGGAGGTCTTAGTCACACTGGAAGTCCTGGGTCTATGGGTCCAGGACTTCAAATCCAGGGCTTGTGGTCCCAGGGCTCTGGTGGGTCCAGTTGACAGAGCCCAGACCTGTGTACCCGGTGAAGACCCAGACCATGACCAGACAGTTCACCTGCTGGCACAGGCATCGGGAAGATTAGCACATCCTGGCTGTGGCTCTTCCAGGGACTAGTGTTGCTGAGGGTTATTCCCTCACTTCTCTTCCCTTGACCTATTTTCCCCAAGTCTTTTCTCCCTTTTTCTCCTCTCCTCTTCTACCCCTTCCCCTGTCTTCCTTTTTGGCCTCCTTGTCTTTCTTGCCCTGATGCTTTTCTGGCACCAAGCCCTTTTTTGCCTCATTTATTGAGTGCCTCCAGTATGTAGGTGAAGTACAGAAATTAAAAAGAAGTTATTCAACATTGTTGATCCTCTGAATAACTTGCAGTTAGGCAAATCCACAGACATTCATGGAAAAAGCAGCAGTAACACATCTATAGAACATAAAAGAGCCACAAGAGTACCAATTGTAATAAACTGATTGAAAGAATTGGGACCAAGGCTAGTTAAGAAATCAAAAGTTTGGGTACCTAGATAAAGCTGAATTTGTGGTTTGCTAACTGAACCAAACCAGGTTTGTGGCCTGCTAAATTTTGTTTGGTTATCTAAGCTTTTCTATTATAAGTGTTGACCTCTTTTGAGGTAACTGTTGGTTTCGTTGACGGATGTTCAGATAATTGGTTTTTGCCATCACTGTAATCAATATCACTATCCTCCCTACCTCCTAAGCCCATAACCTTGCTGGTGTTGTAGACTCATTTCTCTCATTCAGCCCCCCATGTTCAATCTGTCACCAAATCCTGTTGGTTCTACCTTCATTATATGTCCAAAATCCACCCTTTCCTCTCCATCCAAACTGCTGCCATGCTGATTCAAGCACGCACCTATCCTATCCCTCCTTGACTACTGCATCTCCCTCCTCGCTCACTTCCCTGTCTCTTGCCTCTCCTGACTCCAGTCCATATTCCACTCTGCAGCTTGGATCTTTTCCAAAAAAAGTTAAATCTATGTCTCCCTACTCCTCCAGGACCTCCAATGGGTGCCCGTCCCACATCAAACAGAAATTCCTTACCATAAGAGCACTCAGCTCACCTTCTCCTACCATACCTCAGGGACCTACTACAGCCCAACCCATACACTTCACTCCTCTAGCTCCAGCTTAGTCACTGTGCCATGATCTCATCTATCTCACCGCTGACTCCTTTCCCTCATCCTCCCCCTAGAATGGATCCTCCCTCCCCTTCCATATAGGCCATACCACCACTCTCCCCACCTTCGAAGCCTTATTAAGGTCACTTATCCTCCAAGAAGCCTTCCCTGATTAGGTGCTCCTTTTCCTGGCTCCCTCTCCTTTCTGTGTCATCTAAGCATTTGGGTCTGTGACCTTTGAAAATTTGATATTCGCTCCACCCTAGGCTCCACAGTACTTATGTACAGATCTATAAATTATGTATTAAAAAGTATTTATATTAATGTCATCCTCCCCCTGTACACTATAAGTTCATTGTGAGCAGAGAACATATCTTCCAACTCTCTTGTACTGAACTCTTCCAAGTGCTTAATACAGTGTGTATACACACACACATACACACACACACACACACACACACACGTGCATATATATGTGCATATGTGTATATATATATGTCCTTCTATTCTTGTGCTTATCTGTTTGTCTCTAGCACTGGCATGCATCTTATCTATTTCTGGCTCTGCTTGCATGTTAGGCCATTATCTCCTCCTCTGCTGCAATGCCCTTGAGGGTAGTCACCTCAGGTCTTAGTCTAGTGCTCTGCACCCAGTGTGCACTCAATCTGACAAATGAAAAAAATGAAAAATGATAGTATCTTTACATCTAGTGAAGTTCTTGTAAATCCTGGAAGTCATTTTCATCTATATTTTATTGAAGTGGGCTTGTCTTTGCTCTAATGTTTGTGTGCGTGTGAATTGCAGTTTTCCTGACTCTTGGCACTGAAGGAGGGGTTGTTAATCTCTGACTAAATTCAAGGAAGCCTTGTAAAGAGCACCAAATCCAAAAATCTAAAGTGAAAGTGGCCTTATAGGTCTCAGCTTAATCTTCCAAACTGCTAGGATTATAAAAGTCTGTGGTATGGGTTCTGTGAACTAGACTGAAGTAACTACATACTGGGAGTTCTTCTAAAAGGGTTCAATATTGATAATGTGACATCTTATCATTTTCTGTAGTCTGATCACACTAATCGGTCAATCAATGGTATTTGAATGCTTATTGTATGCAGGATATTGTACTAAGTACTTGGGACAGTACAATATGAAAGAGTTAGTAGACACATTCCCTGCCCACAAGGAGCTTACAAACTAAAGTTCCAACTTTCCACATCTCCTCCCTGACTAAACCCTCATTTCCTCTTCTCCCATTCCCTTCTATGTCACCTTGGTGCTTGGATCTGCATCCTTAATTTACCTCTTCCTCAGCCACACAGCATTTACACACATATCCATAATTTATTTATTTACATTTGTCTCTCTCCCCCTTTAAACTGTAAACTTGTTGTCGGGATGGAATGTGTCCAAATCTGTTCTATTGTATTCTCCCAAGTTCCCAACACAGTGCTCTGCACACAGTAAGTGCTCAATAAACATGATAGATTGATTCTTTCCTTTGAGGGCTAACAAAGCTGGATCCTCAAATAGTTACCTGCTCCAGGTCCTAACTCCTAGGCAAGTGAAGATTATCCATCTGGATCAACTGCTTGCTCTTCCTTGAGAAAATCCCCAAAGTGATGAGGCCCTTGGAAGTCTAATCCTGTGTTTTATTCCCTTCACATTCAATCAATCGTACTTATTGAGCACGTGGGAGAATACAGTATAACAGAGTTCCCTGCCCACAAGTTCTTCCTCAGGTATAACTAAACATTCTCTTAAATTTCAGCTTTCTAATTTGTGGTCTGTATTCCAATAGAGACAGTGACATGGGGACAGAAAGGAGACCCCTCTGGAATTTTACCCTTTTTACCAGCTTTCCCCATCCCTCTAGAGAGGTGTCTGACACTGTTTTTTTCCTCTGGAGGCTAGTCACTCAGGGAGTATATGGGGACTCATTCATCTGCCCAGGCGGCAGACGAGAGCAGTGCTGTCTGTGGACCAGGGTTGCCTCCAGATGTGGCTTTTAGTAATCCAGAAATAAAATCCCAGCTCAGAGCAGACACATTAGTGTGTGATTCTTGTGAGCTTTTTTTAGCAGCTGAAGCAGACCCTACAGCAGCCGCCTGACTCTCTGTGATTCTCAAACTCCTCAAGAAGTGTAGTGCTTAAAGGGGAGGAATAAGTATTGCATTTCCCCAGCAGCAGACTGCTAGGTTTCTCACATGCTTTCCAGGGGTGTCATTTCATACCAACAAAGTCTTTCCCAGGTTTTCCAAATTCATATACTTTCGCCTTTTTGGTACTGAGACAGAAGACAGAAATACTGCTGTTTCCCCATTCTCCGTCGGCATACACAAAGGAGACACTGAAGATTCTCCACTCAGTCGTGACTTGATTTTCACCCATGCTGCAATACAGCCCCTCACCTTTGCTGTGATTACCAAAAAAGAAACAAAAAAGCTCAGGGTGGTAGCATTTGTGCCTGATGACCAAGTGTTACTACTGAGAACTGGTCAGTAAATAGAAACATTGAAATAGATTATTATCCCAATAAGTATATGTGAATTTTCAAAGCTCCAATGAAAGGTTTGGGAAAAAAAATTGAACTGAAAAGGAAATTGTTTTATTTAAGTCCCTTATTTCAATATGGGGTTCATCAATTTCCTCAACTGACTTTCCACCCTGAACTACGGGATGTGCTCATTCAGAGGACACCCAGAAAGCGCAATTAAATCAATACCTCAGTGGCAAAAACTGAAAGTCTTCCTTTTGTCCTTTTGACTTTTTAGAACCTTTCATTAAAACATCAAAGCACCAAATAAGCATTTCGACAGGTGGAAAATGAAAGAATAAAACCAAGCCTTTTGTGAAAGGGTTTCTTTTCATCGGATATTTTTTCTTTCTCTTCATTCCTGGCTAATGGTGTACTTTGGCTTAATCTAATAGTCATGGTCAGGATAAAAGAAAACCTTGACCACAGGAGAGGACAGCTGAATAAAATCCCAAAGCGAGCTTTTTCTGGGTGTCAATTAGAAAGACTATGGGTTCCAAAGCTCTACGGATATGGTTAACCTGAATATCTGTCCATGCTACTCTTAGTATCCTGATGGTCAATGAAGTATCCCACTTCTGCTGGATAACCTTACAGCATCCAAAATGAACAATTCCCTTTCAGGAGATGAATTCTGCTGCGTGCCAAGATTCTCTGAGTCACAACAAGGCAGTGCAGACACCATGCTGACATGCCTCTCTTGGGCTAAAAAGCTCTAGAGAAATCAAAAGGCCCTGCAATCAAGGTGTAAATTAGACAAAGATGTAGGGAGCAGGAGAATTGGGATTTAGGCACAAGGGTATCGTCTTGGGTTGTAATCAAACAGTTGCAGGGTTCAGATCTTCAATCAGTGGTGTTTATTGAGCACTTTTTGTGAACCAAGCACTGTGTTGTCCAGTGGTTTTGCACTGCCCCCTGAAACACTATCCTTGCCTGCCTATGCTGTTGCAGATTTTTCCAGTCCCATGTCTGCCTAGTTTGAAGATCAACTGTATCTTTTTTAGTTGTGGTTCTTGTTCTTTGTTTTGGATTTGACTTCTTGTTTTTGCAAGGGGAAAAGACCCTGGTAACCTTAGTAAGGCCACTGTGAATTTCATGCTGAGTGATGACTTAGAAAATGGGAGAGGGTTCAGTGGTGTCATTTTGCAGCTGGGGTCCCAGGGATCTTCTCTTCCATAGCCATAGGCAGTCTCAGGTACATCTGTCCAATACACAGCCGCTTCTCCAGGCAAAGCCTTTGTGTAGGAATACGGCTGAATTCAAGGTGACTGGTTTCTGGTAATCAGGCAGGCAATCGATCAGTGGCTTTATTGAGCACTTACTGTGTGCAGAGCACTATATTAAGCAGTTAAGCTTGGCACTTGCAGCCTTAAATGTCAATGACTTGAGTTATTCTATAAACCCTAGTATTTTTTATTTTTCTGTTGATACTTTCCAAATTGTGGTACTGATTAAATGTTGACTTTGGTTATTGCCTGGTTTGGAAATCTGGTTCAGCCCTGATTACTGGGTCCTTCTCAGAGTTACCAACTGGATCCTGGAGAGAGTTTTTAATCACATATCTTCCTTGGAATGATCACATATCTTCCTTGGAATGCTCTCACTACAGGATGGTTATCTTTGGCCCTAGGTTGGTATTATACAGCTAAGCAGAACCAATACCAATCTCTCGAAACCAAAGCTTTAGAGTCAAACATATAGGAACACATTTTCTTTATATGCTTTCTTTTATCAGTGAGCCTCCCTCTTTCTCTCTCTCTTCCTGAAAGCTGACATAGTCATCGTATGATTTTCTCCAATACGCTTTTTGTGATGTCACCCAGGAATTCCATCTTAGGATCTCATTACAAACAGGGAGGAATAAGAGATGGGGAGGTCAGGGGAGGGGGTTAGAGAGCAAGAGAAGGAAAAATCCTTTTCCTTGTACTGTTTTGGAGGCCTGGCTCAAAAGACTGTCACCACCTTCCTTCTAACTGGTGGGAAAGAGTAAAATGAATGCTTCCAATATTAATTCAACTTGGTTCTATGTGATAGTTTCCTTTGAAACTCACTCGAGGGCAAAATTCTCTTTCCAATTAATAACGAATTGCATGAGGGTATCACCTTCTGTCAAAAGGTCTCAAATCATTTTACAGATGTTGCATCTCCCCACTCGGAAGCATAAAGCATAAAGGATTTATTCCAGAATGGCAGCATTGATCAAGCAGGACATAACAAGGTAAAACAAACACCCCTTAGGCCCACTACCCAGCTCACCATCTGTGGTCCATATGCCTGGCAGTTCATGGCCCAGAAGGGTAGCTTGCCCTGGATGAAACTCCTATCAAGCACTCATCTGACTGCTCTTCAAAGTGACTCTGCTGCTGGTTCTGGTGCTACTGAGGGAAGCCACATGGCTTAATGGATCGAGCACAGGCCTGGGAGTTAGAGGACCTGGATTCTAATCCTGACTCTCCAATCGATTGCTGTGTGACCTTGGGCAACTCACTTCACGTCTCTGTATAGCAGCTTGTTATGGGCAGGGGATGTCACTGTTTATTGTTGTACTGTAGTTTCCCAAATGCTTGGTACAGTGCCCTGCACACAGCGCTTCATCGATGTGATTGAGTGAATGAATGAATGCTTGTTCTCCCTCCTACTTTGATTGTGAGCCCCACGTGGAGCAGGGTTTGTGTCCGACCCCATTAACTTGTACCTGCCCCAGTGCTTAGAACGGTGCTTGACATACCATCAGAGTACTCAGGCTTTGGGAGTGGAGTGGGTAGAAGGAAGGGGCAGGAAAAGGGAAGTAGTTTAGAAGGGGAAATGGTTCAGAAATCCTCCTGCTCAGATATGCTACCTTTTATCACCCCGTACCAAGCTTAGAAGCAGTGGCCCTGTCCCAGAACTGCAGCCAGCAAGTGACACCTCTGTCCCTCGTAGATTGTTCCAGCCACAGAGGGCGGGATCAAATGAGCACTTTTTAGCTCATATAGGGAAGGCACATGTGGGTCCTTAACTTCTGATTCTTTGAGCTTTATGCCAGCTCTTGAATGGCACAGCCTGCTTCCATGTCCTCCACAGATGCTTCCCCGGCCCTCTGCTCCAGAGGGGAAAAAAGGCGAAAACTGGATGGAGCACTGTGGTCAAGAGAAGGAGCTTTTTTAGGATTAGTGTATGTGGTCTTGCTCAATAGCAGAGGGCAAAGAGCCATCTGAGAGTGTACGGTTGAAGGTGGTGGTCGGAGAGGAAAGAAGAGTGAAAGGAAGAAGTCAGAGGTGCAGGTGGAGAGGGTGGATTTTGAAAACAGGTGGGAGATCCCCTCTCAAGAGATGGAAAGGATGAGAAAGTGACAGGATGATGAGGGGGAGGTCTAGGGGAGGTTATGCCTGATAGTTTTGGTTTTGGCAATAAGGTCGTCGTGGATGAGTGCAGGGAGGCAGTGGCACTGGAGTTTCAGAAGAAAGTTAAACATCTGGAATAATTGGTGAGGATAATGGGTATGTGAGTCAATAAAAGAGGAAAAGTAGTGCTGCTGAGTGGAAGAGGTGAGGATGAATTTGAGGTAGTTGATATCGGCCCAGTACCTGGATTTCTACCAACTGTGCTTGCGCATGTATTCAGGAGCAGAGGAAACCTATTGAAGGAGGCAATTCAAGGTGGTGAGAAATCGATAATGAAGGAGTTGAGTTTGGCAGAGAAGACAGAGGTTGACTTTTTCAGTCAAACACGTATTTATAGGTGAATTACATCATCAGAGGCAACTTCAGCTGCCCTAAATACATTCAATTTAGACTAAGGGAGTCTAATTTCAAGAATCAGTCCCTGGAAGCACATACTGGTTGTCTTGATGGTTTTCTAGCAACCGATCTGTCCTTATACAGTGGTCAGTGTGTGACGAATTGGCAGAATTCAGTAAACAATTCCATCTATGGTTTGTCAGTGAAGATACTGTACTCTTCTAAATGCTTCATACAGTGCACTGCACAGAGTAAGCACTCAATACCTTTGAATGAGTGGAAACAGGGTTTGCCAGATGCAAGCTGGTATGTAACCTTTGTCTTTAAACTAATTTTCTGAGAAGCAGTTCATTTTTATCCACGTGTCTTCTCGGTTGTGTACTTCCAGAGCACAGTTCTCAGTGAACAGAAGTGGTTGTATGAGTGATTCAAGGACTTTAGATGCTGCTCTCAGTCTGGTGGTCTGAAAGCATTTCTCAGAGGATCAAAATTGTCTTTTGATTCCAGATTTCTTGTTATATCGTCAAGCATGCCTCGTGGGTAAACTGTGTGGTGTGGAAAGGCAGACAGAAAACTGTCCTTCATTGGAATATTAAGCACTGAGGGTGAGAGCCTAATCATGCCTAGGCATGTGACTGAAGAAATTGATGGTCTGTTGACAGTCCATACCACACTGTGAGCCCATAAAGATAGTTCCTGGGAGTCAGAGGACCTGGGCTCTAATCCCGACTCAGCCACTTGCCTGCCATGTGACTTTGGGCAAGTCATTTACCTTTTCTATCCTCATCTGCAAAAAGGGGGTTCAATCCCTGTTTTCCCTCCCTCTTGGACTGAACCTAATGTGGAACAGGGAATGTGTCCAACCTGATTATCTTGTACCTATCCAGTGTTCAGTAAAACGTGTGGCACATTGCAATAAATCGATCATTGGGGGCTTGAGCACTTATTATGTGCAGAGCACTGTACTAAGCACTTGGGAGAGTGCAGTGCAACAGAATTAGGAGACACATTGCCTGTTCATAATAAGCTTACAGTCTAGAAAAGAGCTCTCTAGTCTAGTAAGAACTTAACAAATAACACAATTATTATTGTCATTCCTCGGTGCACCAACGTATTTACCATAGTTCCCAAAGCAACCCTTCTCCAGACTGCCAACATCAAGCTGGCTTTCTGTCACTCTGTCCAGACAGTCATGCAGGTTGGTATGTAACCTTTGTCTTTAAACTAATTGTCAATCCATAATGCTTTGCTGATTCTGAGAAGCAGTTCATTTTTATCTGCACATCTTCTTAGTTGTATACTTCCAGAACACAGTTCTCAGTGAATAGAAGTGGTTGTATGAGTGATTGATTATTGAGTGAGTATTGTCTGAGTATGAGTGATTGTATGAGTTTTGTCTGTTCAGAGGCTCAATGATATTATCATATTAGAATGTGAGAAATACCGTTACTGTATGCAGAGCACTGTAGTAAGCACTTGGGAGAGTACAGTCCAACAGAGTGGGTAGACATGTTCCCTCTCCAGAAGGGCTTACACTCTAAAGTGGGGAAACAGAGATTAAAATATATTGCAAGTGTTATGAGGCTGAGGATAGGATGAATAAACAGTACAAAGGCAAGTCACTTAACTTCTCGGTGCCTCAGTTACCTCATCTGTAAAATGGGGATTAAGACTGTGAGCCCCACATGGGACAACCTGATTCCCCTGTGTCTACCCCAGCGCTTAGAACAGTGCTCGGCACATAGTAAGCGCTTAACAAATACCAACATTATTATTATTAAGTAATAATAATAATGGTGTTTGTTAAGTGCTTACTATTTATTGCCATTGTTCTTGTCTGTCCGTCTCCCCCGATTAGACTGTAAGCCCATCAAACGGCAGGGACTGTCTCTATCTGTTGCCGACTTGTTTATTACAAACGCTTAGTACAGTGCTCTGCACATAGTAAGCGCTCAATAAATACTATTGAATGAATTACTATATGTCAAGCACTGTTCTAAGCGCTGGGGGAGCGATACAAGGTAATTGTCCCACGTGGGGCACACAGTCTTAATCCCCATTTTACAGATGACATAACCGAGGCACAGAGAAGTTAAGTGACTTGCCCAAAGTCACACAGCTGACAAGTGGCAGAATCGGGATTAGAACCTGTGACTTCTGACTCCCAAGCCCAGGCTCTTTCCACTGAGCCATGCTGCTTCAGAGGATGCTTCAAGTAAAAGGATGGTGCAGATGGAAGAGGGAGTCCAGAAAATGAGGGCTTAGTTGAGGAAGGTCTCTTGGAGAAGATGACATTTTAGTAAGGCTTTTTAGTAAGGCTTTAGTGGTGGTCTTTCAGATATAAAGGGAGAGGAAGGTCCAGGCCAGAGGCAGGACCTGGGTGAGGGTCAGCAGTGAGATAGACAAAATTGAGATACAGTGAGTAGTTTGGCATTAGAAGAGTGAATTGAGTGTTCTGGGTCGTAGTAGGCAATCAGTGAGGTAAGTTAGGAGAGGGCAAGATGACTGCTTTAACCACTGGAAATTCTTGAGGACTGGGGAAACATGGACTGACCTTTTTTTAGAAAAATTATGTAAGCAGCAGAGTAAGAATGAACTGAAGTGGGGAGAGACAGTAGTAATCAAGGCAGGATAAGTGCTTGATTCATTGTAGCAGGGGAAAGGAGAGAAAAGGGCAAATTTTAGTGATGTTGTGAAGGTAAAACTGACAAGATTTGGTAGCAGATTGAATATGTGGGTTGAATGAGAGTGATAAGTTGAGCATAATGCCAGGTTTGTAACCTTTTGAGACAGGGAGGAGGGTGGTCCTGTCTTCAGTGATGGGAAAGTCATGGGGAGGACAGGGTTTGGGTGGGAAGATGAGGTGTTCTGTTTTGGACATGTTAAGTTTGGATGTGTTTTTGATGTGTTAAATAGTGGAACATACATTTAGAGATTTTCTGAAGGCAGGAGCATTAGAAGAGTGAAATGAGTGTTCTGGGTCGTAGTAGGCAATCAGTGAGGTAAGTTAGGAGAGGGCAAGATGACTGCTTTAACCACTGGAAATTCTTGAGGACTGGGGAAACATGGACTGACCTTTTTTTAGAAAAATTATGTAAGCAGCAGAGTAAGAATGAACTGAAGTGGGGAGAGACAGTAGTAATCAAGGCAGGATAAGTGCTTGATTCATTGTAGCAGGGGAAAGGAGAGAAAAGGGCAAATTTTAGTGATGGTAGCTGAAGGCATAGAGATGGTAGCTGAAGCCTTGGAAATGAATGAGTTCTCCAAGGGAGTGGATTTGGATGGAGAATAGAAGGGGACCCAGAACTGAGCCTGAAGTGTTCTCCAGTGTCAGAGGGTGGAAAGCCGGAGGAGAAGCCCGAGAAGGAGACTGAGTGACCAAAGAGATCAGAGGAGTACCAGGAAAGGACAGTGTCAGTGAAGCCAAGCTTAGATAACGCTTCAGTAGAATGTGGATGGTCCTCAGTATTGAAGGCCGCTGAAAGGTCGAGGGGGATTGGGATGCAGTAGAGCTGTTGGGTTTGGCAAGAAGATCATTGGCAACCTTTGAGAGGGCAGTTTCTGTGAAGTGAAATGGGGACAAAAGCCAGATTGGAGAGGGTCAGGTAGAGAACTGGAGGAAGGAAGTGGATGTAGCAGGTAACAACTCGCTAAAGTTGTTAGCCACGCTAGAGAAGCAGCGTGGCTCAGTGGAAAGAGCACGGGCTTTGGAGTCAGAGGTCATGAGTTCGAATCTCTGCTCTGCCACTTGTCAGCTGTGTGACTGTGGGCAAGTCACTTAACTTCTCTGTGCCTCAGTTACCTCATCTGTAAAATGGAGATTAAGACTGTGAGCCCCACGTGGGACATCCTGATTCCCGTGTCTACCCCAGCACTTAGAACAGTGCTCGGCACATAGTAAGCGCTTAACAAATACCAACATTAAAGGAGTTTGGAGAGGTACCGTAGGAGGGAGATGGGGCAGAAACTGAACGAAGTTGTGGGATCAAGGGAGACATAAGCATGTTCAAAAGCAGTGGAGAAGAAGTCACTGAAGAGTGAACAGTTGAATATGGCCGTCAGGGAAGGAAGATGGAGAGGGCAAGTGTTTTGACAGGGTATGAAGTGAAGGGAGTCCAGTTCCTCGAGGTGATGCTGCTTCTAGCTCTGGGCCCCAGAACTTTGGGAGGCAGCCCTGTCCTGGTTCTGAAAAGGTGAGCAGCAGAGGCAGAACCTGGCCCAGAACAGTGCATTCTGTGTGGCGAGGGCCAGTACAGAGTCAGTGGCAGCTCTGCAGTGGGATGGGAGGAAGAGAACCCAAGATGCCATTCCCCTCTCAACGTGCTCCATCTCAGAGCAATGTTTCCTCCCCTGCTGCCTTCCCTTTGGCGTCCAGGGTGCCACTGCTTTGCAGCGGGAACCACTGGCTGCCTGAAGTGGCCTGCTGGGATGGCAGCCCTGTCTTGGGGCCTGGACCTCCCCTGCTACAGTGTAGGAGCTGGTTTGAATGAGGCAGTTATCCTAACCCTTCCCCTCTTTTTTTTTTTTTAGTGGTATTCATTAAGTCCTTACTGTGTGCAGAGCACTGTTCTGAGCACTTGGGAAAGTAGAATACAGCAGGGTTGGTAGATGTGTTCCCTGCTCTCAAGAAGCTTACCATCTCCTGGAACCCTCCCCTTTGTCATCAATTCCTTGGCCCTCTTCTCCATTCCTCCCCCCCACCCCTGTTCCATTTAGACCACCAAGAAGAAATTTATGCTGGTGTGAATGTTGGTATATATGCTCACAGGTCCTTTCCTGTTTAAAGGTAAGGTTTTATCCATGATTAGCCAAGAGGACCAGGGTATGACAGACAGTTCCTTCCACACATGTACAGGTAGTCCTGCACTGGGCTGTTTTTATAATTTTGTATCCTACTATCCCAATTTTCCGAAACCCTCAGCTGAAACACTCATTCCTGAGTGGCCAGCAGCAGTTAAGTGGTCTGTCTGCTATAGTTGCTTTCCAGGGGCCAACAGCTTTGCTGCATCATTTGGGCTTGTGCATCATTGTATATACACTCACCCCCAAGACAATGAGGCTTTTTTGGGATACAGTACATGATCCAGTACAATTCTTGAGCAACTAATAATATAACAGATTTAAGTTTGTACTCCAGATTACAGTTTAGAATCTAGTTGTCTCACAACCACTCCTGAAAGTTCAGGCAGTGGAGCCTGAACTTTTTTGGGATACAGTACATGATCCAGTACAATTCTTGAGCAACTAATAATATAACAGATTTAAGTTTGTACTCCAGATTACAGTTTAGAATCTAGTTGTCTCACAACCACTCCTGAAAGTTCAGGCAGTGGAGCATCTCCTTATCCTGTGTTTAATAACACCTGAGCATTGAGCCTTGTCTTCAGTTAGTTCCTCAGAACATCATTTTCAGGAAATAGGCATATTTTCTTTTGTTTTGCTCTACTTTCTATGCCTCAGAGACAACTTGTACCATTATTTGTTCAAAGGACATCTACAGGACCAAAAGGACACAGCAGCTTTCCTTGACATTTTGGGGTAGTGAGACTGGTGGGAGATGCTGTAATTATGCCGATATTTACCAGCTGAGCATTTGGAGTTGGGTCAGATATCTATCTGTTCACTCTACATGACATCCTTGCTCACCATCTGGAAAAGCTTTGAACATGACCAGGAAAGGACTCTGGGTTTTTTTCCATTAGAACAAGCCTGGCCCAACTTGGCCTTTTTCAGTATTCCAATTGTCTGACAAAATAGAACACCAAAGTCAATGGCATTGTTTCAGTTAACACTTCCTTTGTTTTCAGAGTCTTACAGTTCAGCTTCTTCAAGGTCTTTCCATCTTCATCAGGTCACTGCTAGTTTTCCCTTCCCCCTCACCTCCCTTCTTAAGGGCCAGGTTCTCTAGGAGATGGGCAGAGAACCTTCTTCCATGTGACATGCCTATTGAACCAACTTCCTTTCAAGGCTCTAGCCATCCCAAACATCTGATAAGGAATCAGCCTGCAGCCTTGCAAAGTGTTTTCAGAAGTCATTGGCCTGCAAAAATTGCCTTTGCCTCCTAAAACTTCATTTGTCACACTCATATTTAAACAATGCTTCCCAATCCTAATCTGAGCTACTACAATCTCTCTAAGTCATTAGGCTAAGTAAATACAATACCTTGTTTTTCCACAGATTCTTAGGAAAACAAAACAGAAAAGAGAGGCAGAATATGTTCCATTCTTGGGTTTATCTGCCACCTGGCTTTCATTAAACTTGCCCTGATGTTTTGTAGGCCTGGGCATGTGGACTGATAATGGTTTTGAAGGCTAACTTTGTCAAGACAACCGGCAACATGGATGTGCTCGGTTGATTAGAATATTTCAACCAGTTCAAAGAAGAAGCCAAGTTTCCATCAGGTTCCCATCCTGGAATCCAAGAGTGTGCCTGAGAGGGTTTTCTAATGTCTGTCAACCGAGATTGGTGCAAGCTCCCCTCCCCGTGGCAAAAACTCCACTCCTCCTTGCGCCCCCACCCCCACCCCACATCTGATAATCCTGGATTTTGTAGACCCTATTGTACAGCTGCTATGGAGGCTTGCAGGTGTCCCAGGTACCACGGAAACATCCTGGAAGTTGGACTGGTGATCCTTAAGGAAACCCCTTCCCTTTCATTAGCCTTCAGTATCTCCTACCAATCCTATGTCTGGTTATAGAAGTATGGACGGACCACACTGTGCCCATTTCACCTTGCGATACCAGAGCTTTAACCACTCTGATCATTCAGGACAACCAGTTTGATCATGTAGTGCCCAACTCCTAGTCAGCTCTGGAGGGAGACAGGATTTGAACTGGCACCAAAGTGATGAGCTATTGTTGATCACTTGAATTACATTAAAGACTGCAAACCCCCACACTGTCCAGAACAAGAGCTGGGTGAGGGAATCAAGGTTTCATGAGCTTCCACTGAGCACAAGTTTAAATCCTATAAAAATAACACCAAGGCATTCATTTTTAGAACTGTAAGAAGCTAAAGAAAAGTGGCAGGGGCTGTGGGAGTATATTCTTTGGTAGTGGTAAGAAGCAGAGGGGCAGGAAAATATGAACTAGATTGGTATGGAGTGCATCTGTTTTATGTATCTTAAACCATAAAAGCTCCAAAAGTTACACACATTTTCTAGCTCAACAATTCACTATAATTGTAATATGAACAAAAAGAAGAGCAGTTCGAATCACATTTTTGCAATAGGGATCTCGGTTGTGAATTATTGTTATATTCTACAAGGTTTTTCACATTCATAAAGGCATCAAGGTTCACCTAGAACTGTTTCAACTGTCCTATTCCTAAAAAATGAAGGCCTGAAATACAACTCAGATACTAACCAAAACTAAGAACAATCCTCAGGTTAGCTGAAGTTGGGACATGATCTAAAAAAAATTTTTAAAAAGAAATGAGTCTTCAAAAAGGGACCTAGAAAGGTAGACAATCTGGACAGGATTCCAGAACGTATCTCGAAGCAGGCATGGGGCATGGGCCACTCTATCCCTTCCCAGCATGGCATTCTTGACTAAGAGGATCACTCAAAATCTTGGAAGCAACATGAACGTTCCTTACTTTCTTGCCAAGGAAGCAAACCAGAAAGCCATCTGTTGCCCATCAGTATTTCAATGCAGCATGAACCATGGACATCTTACTTACCAGAGGCTACAAAAAAGAAAATTCTCTGGCCCTTATTCTGTGTCCTTGGGTAAATTTCCAGAATCTCAACTTAAAATTCCCCATAATTGGGGTTTTTAATGGGCTTTAATCACTGTTAGGTGCTATTCGCAAAGGGAGTTGGGAACCTGCAATTTTATCATTATCAACAATGATATTTACTGGGATTGCGGGCCTGTGGGGGGACTCTCTGGTGAGTGACACAAACTTAAATGCATGTGGTAACATCCTTTAGTGGGTGCTAAGGATGGAACCCCATCAGAGTCAACTGTCAATTGGTCAAGAGTTTACCATCTTTCCTGGATCATTCAGGTCACTTTGCTTGTCCTCCTCCTTCCTCTTGTTCTGACTTTTGTCCATCTCCCTGATCATTAGCCATGCCATTAGATTGTGGTTGGGGAAATAAAATGAGATGAAATTCTCAAATCAGTAAATTTTTCTACTTACTAGCACTTTGGATAAAAGGTTTTGTGGAAAAGAAGGTTGAAACTGCGGGCTAAAATGAGGCTTGGGGATTATCTGTGGATTTAAATTATCCATGCTCTCTGCGCCCCCACTAGCACAGATAATTGAGCTGGCTGTATAGTGCCCAAAGTTAAATCCCCCCAAAGTATTTACTGTTTGAGAATAATCAGAGCATCTTATTTTTAAAATCACAGAACCCAGCCAAATGCTCTGGGACACAATACAATGCACTTCTTCTAAAGATCTGGATTTCCCAGCACTGTGCTCTCATTTACTCATCTTGGTGGAGTGACAGCATCACTCTTCCCCTTGATTGAGACCTGAAACAGGTAAAATGGAACTGATCTAGGAACAGGAATGTTGGTGGGGACACAGGAACTGCAGATGGACTTCATTAAGCAGCGTGGTTTAGTGGAAAGAACACGGGCTTCGGAGTCAGAGGATGTGGTTTCTAATCCTGGTTCTGCCACTTGTCTGCTGTGTGACCTTGGGCAAGCCACTTAACTTCTCTGTGACTCAGTTACCTCATCTGTAAAATGGGGATTAAGACTGTTAGCGCCAAGTGGGACAACCAGATTAGACTGTATCTACCCCAGGGCTTAGAACAGGGCTTGGCACATAGTAAGCGCTTAACAAATACCATCATCATCATCATTAGGAGGCCTGTCATTGGGCAGGGATTGTTTCTATCTGTCCCCCAATTGTACATTCCAAACACTTAGTACAGTGTTCTGCACATACTAAGCACTCAATAAATACTATTGAATGAATCATTAGGGACTGGAGCTAGGACACAGAACAATCCTAGAGGAACCCATATGTGGTCATTGCAGTGAGATTCATTGGTCGAGGCCATCTGGAGGAAGTACTAAAGAGAAATTGCACTCTTGGGTCACCTAAGGACAATATTTAAACTGTGCCTACACAGTTAAAGGAGAAGTGGCCCTTTGGGTAAAATGATAGAGATAATAGTGGCTAAAAAAACCCACCCCTGTTGATGGAGTGGGTAAAGATGGGTTGCTTTGGTTGGAATGTTCCAGGATGTTCATATTGATGGAATTAGATTGATTTTTTTTTCTCCGAGTGTCAACGTTGCATGTGGGCAGGGAATGTATCTGTTTTTTGTTAGATTGTATTCTCCCAAGCATATAATACAGTAAGCGCTCAATAACTACTATTGAATGAATGAAAGTGTCATGACAGTTAAGCATTAACAGTCATGACACTGCAGGGCAAGGGTCCTCGCTGACCCAGCAGGATCAGTGACATGATTCAATCAATCAGTAAATAAATGGAATTTATTGAGTGCTCACTGTGTGCAGAGAACTGTGTTAACCTCCTGTGAAAGTACAATACACAACAACAGAGTTGGTGAACGCATGTCGTGCTCGCCAGGTGCTTACAGTCTTCCAGAACTATATTCCAGGCCTTTTCCCTTTTCTTCCATTAGATCTTGAAACACAAATTTTACCCTCCTCTGATTCTCTGTGACACAATTTTGCAGCTTTTGCAGCGTCGGCCTCAGAAGGTCATAGGGGGTGGGTGCTATAATCAATGGTATTTAATAAGCACTTACTGACTGCAGAACACTGAGTACTGAGATGGATGAATAGGCGTGGACCTAGTAGGACTTTTTCCTTCTTCAGCAGAACTATTTTTCTCAGGACACTTTCTCCCCGTGACAAGTCAATTGGAAAATGAGTGTGTCTCTCCCATGGTGTATACCCTATTTATCAAATCCAGAAATAAAGAGGAATGCAAATCTGAGAGCTTTTAAAAATTTCAGTTTTCTAGGCAAAAATAAAAAGACATGCTTTCAGCTAGAAGTGTCACACTGAGTGTTTGCTATTGACACTTAGTTGTTATTAACAGTTAAGCATTATTTGCTTTCTATGGCTTGAAATAAATGGGGTCCCTGCACGGAACACGTGTTTAAATCAGTGTGTTAAGATGCTTCATTTAGAGAAATTTGCTGACTTCAACTGAACTCACATGTAGATTTTAAAGCAGCCGTGTATTTTGCAAAAGAAAGAAATCTCTCCACTTTTGACAAAATACTTCTTGTTCTGATTGTCCTTTGGAAATCTTTAGGAGACTGGGCTGTGATGGTAGGGGAGAAATAGTTATTGAACCTAACTTAAATTCACTCTTTTGTTTAAAAAAAAAAAGTACTTGGTAAGCACTTACTTATGTGCCAAGCACTGTCCTAAGTGCTGGGTAGATAAAAAAATAATCTGTTGGAGACAGTTCCTGTCCCTCATGGGGCTCACAGTCTGAGTAGGAGGGAGTAGGATTCAATCCCCATTTTACAAATGAGATACCTGAGGCATAGATAATTGAAGTAACTTGCTCAAGATCACACAGCAGACAGGTCGTGGAGCCAAAATTAGAATCCAGGTCCTCTGACTTTCAGGCCCATGCTCTTTCCACTAAGCCACACTGCTTCCCACCTGGTGCTTTAAACTACAGAAGTATTTTTCTCCTCAAAACTGTTTTGTAAAAATTTTTACTTTTCCATACTGATTCAGATTCTGGTTAGCTTTCCCACAAATTCACAAGGAAATATTCCCAGAAATATGTTTCGTGCATTTTTATATATATTTATTGGTGTGTGTATCTACAAAGTAGCTGCCCTTCAGATGAAATTTCAGATGCAGATGAAATTTCAAATGATGTGACTTTCAGAGGGTACAGATGTCTGTGAAAATACCAGCGTGAACTCAACAATAAAGTCCTTATCTGAATTTCTTAATTCTTCAGGCTTGACATCGAATCCATTGCAACTTACACTGGGGTAGCACTGTAGCCACAGTTTGCAAGGCCTCTTGCTGTTTTGATGCACCCGTGAAGTGAATCTGCAAATCCCTTGTCCCGGAGAGGTTACAAATCCCTATGAAATCATAAAGCATCAGTGACGAGACTGGGGATTCTTAGAAATGAGGCCCATGACATCCTGTTTATGGAATTTACTAAAAACAGAGTAACAATTGTTTGTCAAATCAATTGCCAAGTCTCCTGCTCTTGTATGTACACTACTTATATTGTGCAATATGCATAATGGCATACATAAAAAATAGAAATGGCTGTTTATTAGAGACTGATCAAAATAGAGGAGATGCTGAAAAACATTCTCCAGAGTTAAATTTCAACTTTTACTATCTTTTTCATTCAGGTTAGTGTTTTCCTTAATTCCGTCCCCTCTTTACTCACACCGTATTACCTGGCCAACTATATGCTTACTATCTTCACTCTATTCTTCTTTTTACATGTTTACTGCTGGTTCTCTCACTTCTGCTCTGTCCCAACCTCTCACATTTTCTCTCTTCTTCTCTCTCTCTTTCTTTGTTTCATTCTCTCCCCCCATCCACTTTTTTGCTCTGTTTGTCCAGTCCTCCTTTGGTTTGAGCATATTTCCTTCCCGCTCTTGCGGTGTTCATTCAGGCATCCATTCCACCTCATAAGCTGTGTTTGCTCGTAGCAGTGCATGTTGTGACAGATCCAACATGCTGATCTGTATTTGGAAAGGTGGGTTTGTGCATCACCGTAGAACAAGCAAGCAAGCCTATACTTTGTTGCACTCATTTTAGACACATTTACAAACTGTAATCCTGGAGGTGACTTTTGTGCCCACGTTTCCTCTTGTTATGTCCATTCCCTTGTTTTGTTTCTCGATTTCCTTTTCAAAACTATTCCTCACACACAAATTAAGTCCCATAGTCATGTACAAATCCAGAGTTGAAAAAGCTCTAATTTGGCTTCCAGTAATGCTAGATCTTTTCTGACTTAATAGCAGCGTTAGCATCACTGATTTAAAGAAACGTGTTGAGAATATAGGAATGCCTTTTGCTCTGCCTGAGCTGAGATGTCTACACAAAAAAGAAATCCAGGGTTTTGCTAGTTGCAAAACCCAGCTTAATTCAGGACAATTAATTTTATTTTTTTCAAACATGAACCTCCCAGCACAATAATAGACACCATTTGCCACCAATGGGAAATTGTTTAGTAGGAGCAATAATTGTTTTTTCTAATGAGTTTATTCTGTCCGTCTCTGTTCAGACTCTCCTGATGGGAATTTCAGAGGCCACAGGTAGGAAGGATAGCTGGTAACCCAAAGATAGAATCTAAAGTAATCGGGGGTGGGGATGGGCAGAGGAGGAACTGTGCGTGTTACTCTGACAATTTACAGGGTATAAGATATTATTGATGGTTATGTTAAAAATATACACAAACAATAAATCAGTTTTCCATCCTTGGTCTTAGGTATCTCATTAAGAAGTAAGAAAAAGTAGAAACAAATATTTTAAGTGCTCTCCAGTGTGTTAGACTAATCCCAGGCACCTGGGCAGTTTAATGGGAAACTGGTTTAGGAATATGGTTGTTGGTATTTTCCTTTCATTAAAACAACTGAGGATCCCAAAATGAATCACTAACTAAAGAGCAATTCTATAGAGGCCATTGAGTTTCTGAGCTCGCCCCGAAGTAAGGCCATCGGCCCAAAGGCTAAAAGTTTATGTTCACGGAAGTGGAGGGCAGAACTGCCTTTCCTGGAAGGTGATAAAATCAATCAGTGTGCAGAGCATTGTATTAAGCACTTGGTAGATTATAAGAGAAGCAAAAGACCTGGATCCTGCCCTTAAGGTATTTACAAACTACTCTGGTGGCTGAAAGGGATAAAATTTGGGCATGCACATTCGTGCCAACAACTCATTAACTGTCAGTAGTAAGAGAAGAAAGCCGAAAGGAATAGATAGCTACTGGGCAAGGTTTCTTGGTGGGATACTTTATTTGGTAAAGTTTGTTGAATTGGGGAACATATTATGTAGAGATTCAGCATATCTGCCCTTGCAATTGCCATAACAGTAGAGTTGGCAGAACCTTAGCTGCCCTAGAAGCAGCGTGGCTTAGTTGCAAGAGCACGGGCTCGGGAGTCAGAGGTCGTGGGTTCTAATTCCCACTCCGCCACTTCTCAACTGTGTGACTTTGGGTAAGTCACTTCACTTCTCTGTGCCTCAGTTATCTCATCTGTAAAATGGAGATTGACAAAGAGCCCCACGTGGGACAACCTTGTATCTACCCCAGCACTTAGAACAGTGATTGGCACATAATAAGCGCTTAACAAATACCATCATCATCATTATTATTATTAGTCCCATCAAACTGTTCAAAATGCAGAATGCAGAACTAGATGGTGAATTTGGAACCTTATCCCAGACAACTCCAAAAGGCATCTCTGGAGTAGGGCTATTGCATTTACATGTAGGCCTGGAGGATTATATTTACCCTAGCCAGTTAAATAAAAGATAATTTTTTCTAGCATTCATAAAGCACTTTTTAATGTGCCAGTCACTGTACTGAGCATGGGGTAGATACAACTTATCTGGCTGGACACAGTCCATATCCCACATGGGGCTCACAGTATTATTCCACATTTTACAGATGAGGTAATGAGATGCAGAGAAGTTAAGTGATGATGATGGTGGTGGGATTTGTTAAGCACTTACTATGTGCCAAGCACTGTTCTAAGTGCTGGGGGGATACAAGGTAATCAGGTTGTCCCACGTGGGATTCACAGTCTTAATCCCCATTTTACAGATGAGGGAAGTGAAGCCCAGAGAAGTTAAGTGACTTGCCCAAAGTCACACAGCTGACAAGTAGCAGAGGTGGGATTAGAACTCATGACCTCTGGCTCCCAAGCCTGGGCTCTTTCAACTGAGCCATTCTGGATTTGCCCAAGGTCCCACAGCAGACAAGTGGTGGAACCAGGATTGGAACCCAGCTCTTTCTGACTCCCAGGCCGATGCTCTATCTACTAGCTACTCTACTTCTCCTTTTAATATGAACCAAATGGCAGAGTCTACATTTCTAGGTGCTTGGTACTAACTTCTGACTTGTATTTCTTGTAGAATAAACTATGTGGACAGTTAAAACAGTGCTGTTCTAGTGGTAATTGGCCCTCGCTGGACCATCAAGTTCAGATGGTCTTCCCTTTGTGCAGGTCACCAGAACCCATCTAGGTCAGAGCCTTGAGGATACATCCCCTCCCTTCTCCCCCCAGCACCCTCGTCTTCATTGGCACCTACAAATGCACTTTGGAACAGAATTGTAGAGCCATTAGTATAGTATAGTATAATAATGTTGGTATTTAAGTGCTTACTATGTGCTGAGCACTGTTCTAAGCACGGGGGTAGATACAGGGTAATCAGGTTGTCCCACGTGAGGCTCACAGTCTTAATCCCCATTTTACAGATGAAGTAACTGAGACACCGAGAAGTTAAGTGACTTTTCCAAAATCACACAGCCGACAGGTGGCAGAACCGGGATTCGAACCCATGACCTCTGACTCCTAAGCCTGTGCTCTTAGTATATTTGAGAAATGCCATTGCAATTGTTCTCTGTCACCAAAATGTTAAACCAGTCATGTTAGTAAGTGCTAAAAATGTGCCAGTCCCAACAGATTCATCTCCCAGGGTAGCCTAAAGAGATTCACTGGGGGAAAGTCAGTCAATGGTATTTATCGAGTGCTTATTGTGTCCAGAGCACTGTACTCAATCATTCATTTATTTGAGCGCTTACCATGTTTTCAGAGCACCGTACTAAGCACTTGGGAGAATACAGTATAACAGAGTTGGTTGACTTGTCCCTTGCCGACAAGGACAAAGCCTTTAGGAGAGTACTGTAAAATAAAGAGACTTAGCAGGATTTCTCCTTTCCTGCCATACCTTGCGGCTGACCCTGGGCAAGGAGGTAAGAAGCTCTTCCCAACACAGCTCTAATTCCATCACGCACCAACTCATACCTGGGCCCGAGAGAAAAAGGAGGCTGATATCCGTAAAAAGGTGGGGATTCCTATCCCCCCTCCAACACTGACTCCCTTTACTACCTGTGGCTTCAGATCCTAATACATATGACTCTAGAAAAATCATGTTGCCTTCTACTTCCAAAGGAGGAAGGTTGTTCAGTGAGAATACTGAGTAGGGGATGATGATTCAGTTTCTCCCATACTCACTGGAGCTGCTCCAGAGTCACTGCCAACTCTGTATTCAGGGCGGCAAGAGTTTGGAGAAAGACAAGAAACTGGTTCCCCATGTGCCAAATGAAACTCTCCATTCTTTGTAGATTGTAAACTCAGTGTGGGCTGGGAACATGTCTTCCAGTTCTGTTATATTGTACTCTCCCGAGTGCTTAGTACAGTGTTCTGCACACAGTAAGCGCTCAATAAACACCATTGATTGATTTGATTGATCCATTTTCTCAAATAATGGAAACTCATCAATTTGGATTAATGTTGGTGAGACCTATTGTCAATGACTGGATTTTCCAGATTAGAGCTCTGAATTAAACAAATGTTCTTTACTCTGCAATGTTGAAGAGACTTGAGAGTGCAGTGGTGTGTAATCTAACACCATAATAAGTACTTCACTGAAGCTTGCTCACTGCTTACCAGTTGGAGGATTATATAACTTTTTGCTCTCAATTCAGTAGCAAATGTGTATTTTGTTTTGTGGAACCGATTTGGCCTTTGAGTTCTGGTTGTGTTTTCATTTGCGGTTTACTGTAGGTTCAAGGTTCTGAGTTTCAATTTTCTCTATGAGGGGAGTCCTCTAAAATATTCCAACATCTCTGTCCTGTGCTTAAAGCGGAGAGAACTCTTCACCATAGAGTGATCTTGTAAAGTCCCATTTGGACAGGCGTGAAACAGTGAAGTTGCCTTTATTGGGTTCATGTAGGAAGGAACCTGCCAATCAGACAAAGCTTCTGCTGGCAGAGGACAGTTTTCTGGGTTGGCCTCAGGACTACTCTCTGTCTCTGTTTCTTGATTGATGATCCATCTTTAGTAGAAAATTTCTTCCAATGAATGTTGCCTTTGTCTCCCTTGCCATATGTGGAATTCTGAGAAAAGATATAACTTTTAGGGGATGAAATTCCTGGACAAAAAGCAACAGCCATGAAAATCCAGGGTTTAAAAAAAAATCCACTTGATGCATGGGAAAACCTAGGGACAAAATTCCCTCTTCAATCTGCATAATAATCTCTTAGCGACCAGTGCTTCTCCCAATTGGATATTCAGAACTAGGACCAGGGAACTGCTCCCCCACTGATGTCAGTGGGAGGGCTGCATTCAGAAGCACTGAAGCAACCACAGTAAAGATTTGCACTATGATTAAGAGCTCCATGGTGGGGATGCAGAGCAGGAAAATCTGCCTGTAGCCCTCGGATCCGGGGAGTCCGTAAGGTGAGTGCTTTATACTTGAGGGTCAGAATTCAGGCGTAGGAGCTTGGCCAGGCCCCCAACGTCCTGTGATAAGTGTGACAGTTGCACATACTGTATTTTCTCAACAGTTTCCACAAATGAAGATTTAATTTCACCTGTATAAAGTATTGATCTTACTTGGGAGACTTTTATGGTAGTCAATTAAATTAGTACCATACCTTTCCTCCTAGTAAAATGAGAGTGCCATTACGGTATGGAAATATAATGTTCCATAATATTTTTATTGTGAGACAGGGGATGTGTCTTACTGCACTCAAAAGAACAGTTTACTCATGACTGTGAAGTTAGTTGCAATCCATAAATGGGCCATATACCACTTAGACAACTCATCCAAGATCAGTTTAAGGGAAAATTCCTTATTCTCTCAACAACACAATAGGAAATGGGTTTGTCCCCAGGAAAAAAAAATGTCATTCTCTCCAAATAGTCTCCATTGAAACCATTCTATTATTATTCTGTTAAAAGGAGATAAGTACTTTTACCAACTATTTCTGATGTATGGCATTCACATATTAGTACTTAAGCCTGTTTTCCTCTCTCTCTTCCAATGGGGCAATATCCTCTCTTCTCTCTCTCTCTCTCTCTCTCACGTGAGCACGCTCTCCCTCCTCCCCTCACTTTCTCTCTTCCATTTTCCACTTGAGCCAGGCATTGAGCAGAGAATTGTAGCCTGGGAATTTCTGACCCTACGGCCACTAGAAGTTTAATTCCCGTCGGTCTCTTGGAGAGCACCGACGGAGGGAGAAGCATGTGACTGCAGTTGTGCTGTAGTAAGTCCCCTGGACCACAGCCCTAGCCTTCAAGGGGCTAGAGAAGCCACCTTGTCAGTCTGCAGAGAAATTGTGATTGAGCTCCCCTGGGGTGAACCACAAACCCAAGCCCTCTTCCAACCAGGGACAGGATCAGGTTCATCCTAGGTTGTGCAAGTATTGCCTAATTCTACACTCTAATAGACATACCTTTCTTATTTGCTTACCTTTATTTTAAAAGATGGTGCTCTTAGGGTTTAATTCTTATGAAAGTTTTATAGCAAGACTGTATTTCATAGGTAGTCGGGGTTGTTCGGGGCTTGAAGTACAGAACAAATATGAAGAGTAGTGAAACATTTTCACTTTAGGCTCTTTGGAAATGTGTCATTTAAAGCGTGGAATCCTGGCACAAGCTTTTCACATTGCAGTTTTTTCAAAAGTAACTAAAATGTGTCTTATTGGTGAAAATACATCTTATTAATCCATTGTGAAGCAAGAGCTGCTAATATGATTTTAAAGTTTGTCATAAAGTCCTAAAATTTTTGTAGCACTGGTTCATTATGCGATATCTAGATAAACAGTATTCCATTGAGTTTAATGTGTGCTTAATGTAACTTTTGGAAAATCTATAGAACATGGGAAACAGAGTATATTTCAATGACAAAACTATCTTTCAATTGCTAGAGAAGCCATTTTTGCACCATTTCTCCCTCTTCATCCTCTTACTCCCTGTTCTCACTCCTCCTCATCGCTCCTCCTCCTACCCTTCCTCTCACCTAATATGGCCCAGGCTAAGGAGTTATTTCAGTTTCCATCCATTACCTATAAAAGTGGGTAACTGGGAAACACATTCCATTTGCCTAGATAAATCTGAGTGAAATCTGGTGAGCTGTTTGTGGGAGTGCAACAAGAACCCTAGGTCAATGCAAATGTCATTGCTTATTAAATTCTGGAATCAAGAGATGATTTATATGGCCGAGATGGATGGATGATTTTGAGTGTGGAGCTGACCTCAAGTAGATGCTTATTTTCTGAAAGATTCCTCTCCTTCAAGCCTAAAGTGATATGGAAGGAAATGCACTTAGGATCATGGCCTTATTGCAGTCATAAAAATGTGTACTGGCCTTTATCTACTTGGTATGAAAGAAATCAAGGCAGGCCTAATGATGTAAAAAGCTTAAAAGGAAATGATTATATGCCTTTTATAAACCCATTTTGTCTAAGTTCGTGAGACTCTGCCTTTGCTGTAATAGTTGGACTCTGATAGGGTCAATTGATGATAAATACGACTAGCTATGGGTGGCACTGGAAATGTGGATTGGGTCAATGTGGACTTCAGAAGGCTAGTTTCAAGATGACTCCAATGATATAATCAAAAACAATGTCTCTGGGCAGGGGCCTGTTGTGGCTGGTATGAGTGGAGGTGTGGAGGGGTTGGGGGGACAGGGGCAGGAGTGTTACTAGAAGCCCAAGCAGACAGTGCCTTGATAAACCAATTGTGCTTGGTCCACATTAGACAAGACACAGCTTCATTCAGCTCGTCCCCAGGGATGTCACTGGCACGCTCCAGTCTGCCAAGAATGGCGCTGGACGAGACCCTGCCCAGTTGAAATCCCACTCACAAAAGGAGTTACATTCCAAAAGTAATTATTTTCAGTGACCATATCCAAAAAATGAACCTATCAGTTTTTCATTGGGTATTTGGTTATGTAAAGACAGTAGTATCTAAATAGGGACCAATTCAGCAATGATTTACCTGCCGGTTACTGATCCATATGAACAAAACCCCGATTTTGTGTTCAGAGAGAAATTTCCATAACATGTTAGAGGCTTTCCGAATGCCTGAATGTTTGGGTGAGTTTTATTTTTCCTTTCAGAGGAAGAGTAAGACCTTTGATCGGACAAAGGAGCTATGCCTTTTCTTGTATATTATTTTAGTCCATTTTTCTCCCCCAAGAAATTATATTTTATTAAAGTGCTGCTGGAATTTTCCCGAAATATGAATAGCAGCAACCTGAAGACTCAGAACCCTCCTTAGATGATCTTTTCATAAAATGCTCCTTACTAAAATAAGAACTGGCCTATTCAGCCCTCAATGGTTCGAAAAACAGTTGCTCGTTCTAATAATGTTCAAAGTCACTTTGACCTGTACTTAGGAGAGTTAATGTTTTTCTTTCCTGAAAAATGACTTAGTGAGTAGAGGTGAAAGCTATTCTCATTCTACCACTGCCAAGGTATTGTTTTGTGTATGCTGTGAACCTCATATTATTATATTAGAATCTGGTTAATGATGCAAAATCTTATAATCAGCTGTTGACTGTAAAGAAAATTAATGAAATTCCATCAAGTGGAAGGGGGAGAAAATCCCACATGCTTAGGAGGTCCATCTTAATCCTGGTCATTAGCTCTACCGGGCAATGCCTCAAAGAATCTCTTACAAACTACTTTAATAATATAGTAATAATAATAATGGTATTTGTTAAGAGTGTACTATGTGCCAAACAGTGTTCTAAGTACTGGGAGGGATAAACAGTAATCAGGTTGTCCCATATGGGCCTCCCACTCTTAATCCCCATTTTCCAGATGAGGTAACAGAGGCACAGAGAAGTTAAGCAGCTTGCCCAAGGTCACACAGCAGACAAGTGGCAGAGCGGGGATTAGAACCCATATCCTCTGACTCCCTAGCCCATGCTTTTGCCATCAAGCCACGCTATTTCTCAAGCCACTAAGCCACGCTATTTATACTGTAACTATGTGGAAGCCTGGACTTGTCTTGCTATTGGCTGCAGGCTGGTCAGAGGGCCACAGCAGTGATGTTGGCTGACAGGAAACATCGACTGCCATGGTTTTTCTCTTTGTCCCATCTGGAGGACCCAGTCAAGTGTGACCCTAGGCCAATTGGGTGATTGACCAGATTGGACATGGGATCCTTGTGAGTGCAGTGCCCTGCTGATCCCTCAGAGTTCACTTGTATTACTGAATGACCTTGTCTGGAATATCCACTTGGATGGAGAGGAATGGGCAGATTCTGGAAGAACCGGTAGAATTTCATAGGCTGGAAATGGGTTCCTTATTATAATGAAGATGAGGGCAATAAAGGGCTGGTTCTCTAATTCTATGTAATTGCTTGATAGTTCTGTGAATTAGGGACTCATTTTGATATTTGTCCATTAAAGAGGGAGCTTTGCTCTTTCTGAAGCTCTCGTAGAAACAGGAGCTCTGGCTCGTTGTTCTAATAGATGCATATCTTTACTGCTCCTCTTGGTGTTCAAAGAGGACACTGTTGACACTGAGCTGGTATTTGTTTGGGTTGTTTCTGTATCCGTGATAATATGGTTGAATTCCTCTTCCGGCACTATTTGTGACTTCACTTACACCCTTAGGATTGCTCTGACCCCAAGGATGCCATCATCCGTGACCCTCAGCATGAGACCATGCAAGGTTCCTATGGTTGTCATGTGTCAAACCAGCAATATCACTGAAGAATGTATTCGATTCCTCTTTCCTTTCTGAACAGTCTCAGAATTGGAGAAAAAAGCCCCCACACAAAACCTCTCAAAAAGACAAAAAGAGCTGTTGTAGAAATAAGAAGAACTGAAGAAATTGAAGCAGATGTTATGCTAGGAGCTAGTATGTGTTATAGTACCACCTGTGCCCACTTAATTCCAGCCAAAATAATTTCCTCTGCTGTTACCATGAAAAAAGACAGAATTTCAGTGACTAAAAAGTCACTGGGAGAGAGAGAGGAATGCCTCGGATATGAAGTCCTTTTAAAAAAGCATGAATATTTACTGTCAGATGAGTGAGTAGACCCTGTCTCTCTCCATAAAAGTCGGGGACCTCCCTTGATTCTTGCTTTTGGCTGACCGGCTGGTACTTGTCCCAAAGCCAAAGATTTTGTCCGGCTTATGCATAGATCTGCACGTCTGTGTCAGGCGTCGATATGCAAGAACTCCCTGGATGCTAATTGCATTGCTGAAGGATGTGGGCTGTGGGGAGGACCCTTGTGAGAAAATACTCAAAGTCAAACAACACATTTTTTCTCTGTCCCTCTGCTCTCTAGTTGTTTCTTCTCCTCACACGTACTGTTTAAAGCTAACCCAGTGCTTCTGGACCCCTAAGAGGCCATATTTACTGAAACTCAGCACCCTTTCCTCTGGAAGCACGCTGATCTTCTGGTTACTCCTCTCATTTCTGTTTTTCTGGTCCTTGAAAGGTTGAATTACTAGTTTACCAGGGAAAGGCGTACCTGGACTTAATCTGTGAACTGCGGCTTTCTGCCTCTGAGTCTATTTCTAAATGGAATGAATTATCAAATGAGTAATTTGAACTTTCTCTTCAAAAACAAATTGTCTGTGAAAGGATACATTTCCTCTGAGCTTGCTGTCGTTTCTCTTCCTGAAAAGTTACCGGTTCCCATTAATGCATGTAAATCATAAAACCTAACTGCTCTTGAATTGAGACAATTTGGAAGTTGATGTGGATGACCTAGTATTTTACAATGTTTGTGACAGTGGGATGCTTCTGGAAATTAAATAATAAGTGGCAGCTGATATAAAACGTGTCCCATCCTGAAGGCAGAACAAAGAATAAGTGCTTATTTTAGCGTCATGATTTGTAAGTAGTCTCTGAGTGTTCTCTTGACTTAGCAGTTCCTATGCTCTCTTCACAGAGTAGAGCCTTTTTTTAACATTTCCTCAGTTGAAGATTATGTGTCTTGTTTTCCTTCTTGAACCCTTGAAGGAGATTTAAAATTAGCTGTTGCATTTTAGCTTTGATGTTTCTACTTCCTTGGCACCATCCATAGATAATGACTCACACGTCAGCAGAGTGTGACAAGATGGATGTCATTTTACTCTTTCCTTCCCCATCTCTGTTAGTAGACCAGAACATGTTCTGACACCATATCATAAGATGATGTGGACACTGGACAGGAAGGGATCTTGATAAAGGTCTTTTAGTATAATCCTTTAAATGACTTGAAACCTGAAACATCTTAGCCAGATGGGACACTATCCCGTTGAGAAGATCTCCAAAAAGGAGAAATACCAAAACTTTCTCCCATGCTATTGGGAAGGGGAAAGCTTACTACTTCTCTCCCCTTCCCAAAGACGTGGAAAACTGGGTTTCTTCTTCTTAGAAGAGGTCTTGTCATGGGAGATCTTGGGAGTGCTCAGCGGAATTGTGGACAGCAAAAGCTTGTAAACTTCTGGAGTCTAGTGAAAAAAGTCAAATGTTGCCCTAAAATCTTCAACGTTCCTTCTGGCACTGTCATTGGATTCCTTGGAGAAGCTCTACCTCAGTACTGATCAGGCTTATCCCATATTTAGCAATCAACTCTGGTATTACATGACCAGTTGGCATGGTTGTGGCACCCACCTTATCTAATCCTAGAAATGCCACGCTCTGTTCAGCTGGCAACACTACACACTGCACTTATAGGCAACATTGGGCAGGGAGGCGATTTTCTATTATTTGACGGGGGTGGGTGGAATAATTTTAATTGCTAAGAAATTGCATTTTCATTGTAAAGCAATTCAAGTTATAGCAGATTCATAATGCAGCTATTGTAAAAATGACATTTCAGTGACATTTCTGTGAGAAGAACATGGTGATTTTGTAAATGACATGGTGAGGGCATAACAGTTATGCGAATAACACATTTTCACAATACGTGTGCTGTGAGCATAAATGATGATGGTAATAATGGACTTCATTATTAGAGAGCCTGTCATCTGCGGATCCCAAAGCACTTGGTACCCATCAATCTTTTCCACTTCCCTCCCAAGGTGCAGGTGTTTCTACCCCCATTTTACAGGGCCACCTGACACTTGGAGGGAACAGATTTCCCAACCCACACAGAAAAATCATAGCAAGTCAGGGGATTAGAACGCTCATTGATTCTTGAATTTTTTTTGGAAAAATCAGTTGCATCACAACCAGGGTCACTGATATTCTGCATGTTACTAAGGTTGTTTGAATATCCAAACCAGAAATATTTCATCTTCCCACCCATACTCTGCCCTCCTCTTGTCTTCCCCATCACTAGACAACACCACTATCCTCCTTATCTCACAAGCACATAACCTTGGCATTATCCTTGACTCTTCTCCCTCACTCAATCCACAGAGTCAATCTGTCACAAAATCCTGTCGGTATGACCTTCACAGCATCTCTAGAATCTTCCATCTCCTCTCCATCCACTTTTTCATCATTCAATCAATCGACCCTACTTATTGAGTGCTTCCTGAGTACAGTGCTCTGCACACAGTTAGCACTCTGCACGAAGTGCTTGGGAGAACTACAGTATAACAGAGTTGATAGACATGTTCTCTTCCCACATGGAGCTCTTACAGTCTAGAGGGGGAGACAGACAGTAACATAAATTATGGCTATGAACGTAAATTCTGTGAGGCATAGGATGGAGTGAATATCAAGACTACTGCATCAGTCTCTTTGTAGAACATCTTGCCTCCTGCCAAATTCAGTCCACTCCTCCCCTCTCCTCAAGAATCTACAGGGGTTGTCCATCCACTTCTGCATCAAACGGAATCTCCTTACCGTCACTCAAGCATCTCTCCCTTCCTATCTTAGCTCTCTGATTTCCTGCTATAATAATAATAATAAGTATGGTATTTCACAGAGCACTTACTATTTGCCGAGCATTGTTCTAAGCAATGGGCTAGATCCAGGGTAATCAGGTTGTTCCACCTGGGCCTCACAGTCTTAATTCCCATTTTACAGGTGAAGTAGCTGAGGCCCAGAGAAGTGAAGTCACTTGCCCAAGGTCGCAAAGCAGACAAGTGGGAGAGCCGGGATTAGGATCCAGGTCCTTCTGACTCCCAAGCCCATGCTCTTATATGAGGCCATGCTGCTTCCCCTCATACTTCACTTCTCTAATACCAATTTACTCACTGTCCTTTGACCTTGTCTATCAATCAGTTGATGATATTTATTTAGCACTTGCTGTGTGCAGAGCATTGTGCTAAAAGTACACTAAAACAAAGTTGGTAAATATGTTGCCTGCCCATAAAGTGCTTATGATCTATAATAATAAGTGTGATATTTGCTAAGTGCTTACTGTGTGCGCCAAACACTGTGCTAAGGGCTGAGGTGGATACAAGCAAATCGGGTTGGACACAGTTCCTGTTGCACATGGGGCTCACATTCTCCATCCCCATTTTACAGATGAGGTAACTGAGGCACAGAGAAGTGAAGTGACTTGCACAAGGTCACACAGCAGACCAGTGGTGGAGCCAGGATTAGAATTTAAGACCTTCTGACTCCCAGAACTCTATCCACTTCGCCAGACTGCTTCTCGTAATCTCGCCACAGACCCCTTGCCCATGTCCTTCTCCTGGCCAGGACAGACAGACTACCAGGACAGATTCCCTCTTCCATATATGGACAGACTACCACTTTCCCTTCCTTCAAGCATTACTAAAGTCTCATCTGTAGAATGAGAACCCCATATGGGACAGGGACTGTGTCCGACCTGATTATCTTGTATTTACCGCAGCTCTTAGCACAGTCCTTGGCACCTAGTAGATGCTTAATAGGAACTACTGTTGTTGTTAGTATTACTGTTATTATCTCCTCTAAGAAGTCTTCCCCACTAAGCCCTTATTTCCTCTATGTCCCTTCCCTTCTGTAAATCACTTATGTAGAGATCTGTAACTTATCTTCTGGCCTGCCCATCCTTCCATGCCAACTAGAGTGTAAGTTCCTTGTGGGGAGGGAATGTATCAACCAACTCGGTCATATTGTACTCTCCCAAGCACTTAGTACAGTGCTATGTACATAGTAAGCACTCAATGAATACCATTGATTAATGTTGCAAATTGCATTTTCCGAAGGTGTTCTTCCTCCCTCTCCCTTTATGGTGGATTTAGTTCTGTCCATTTTTAAGTTTCCATGTTGACCAGCAATTGCCCTTTTCTTCTTCCAGTGTGGCTTATTTGACAGAGCACAGGCCTGGGAGTCACAGTGACCTGGGTTCTAATCCCGGATCTGCCACATGTCTGTTGTGTGGCCTTGGGCAAATCACTTCACTTCTCTGTGCCAGTTACCTTATTTGAAAAATGGGTATTAATAGGGTGATCCCCATATGGGACAGGGACTGTGTCCAACCTGATTATCTTGTATCTTCCCCAGCGCTTAGAACAGTGCTAAGAACTTAGAAAAACACTTAACAAGTACCCAGCGCTTAGAACAGTGCTCGGCACATAGTAAGCGCTTAACAAATACCAACATTATTATAATTATCATTATCATTATTCCACAGGAGTGCTAATGTGAATTTAGGTCTGCCTCATCTCGGAGAGAACTGAATAGTTCATTTTAAATATGTTAAAGCAGGTAAGCTGCTTTTGGTAGCCTGAGGACATATCATTCCCGCAATTGATATGTCATCACCATTTTATTTTCATGATATCTTTACTTTGCCATTTAATATGGAAGACTGGCTTTACCCAGTACTTTTTGAGACGAAGGGTAGTTCCCTAGCAACTAAAATCATGTTTTCTGATTGGAGAGAAAACTAAGAAATAGAAATCAAAGTCAGTCAGAATAACCTAAGTGGTTAGTGCTCTTTCTCAGAGTTCAAGATATCATTTATTAAACACTGTACAAGCTGGCTAAAAAAATCTGCATTTAGTCACAGCATCTTTGGGTATATTGGTCATTTTGGGAGAATTTGTTGCACTTCTATGGTTAAAATGCATCCAACAAAATTAAGCACTTAAGGTTAGCTTATAAATGCGTACCATCAACACTTTTTTCTTTTAATTTGAGGTATTCGGTTTGGATTAGAACCAAGAGCTAAATCTATGTTATAGAATTTGGAGCATCTTCCAGTTTAGAGCAACATCCAGGGTGCCTAGGAATGGCCTGGGGAAGCAGAAGTTTTTGGAATTTCCAGTTTTTTGACCCATTCAAGAGATCATCCACTCTATCAGCCATACTGTATGCACTAACGTTGGAACTGAAACTCATATATATTCCTTTTTAGATTTTTTTCCTGAAAGGTCAATTGGTTTAACAAAATGGTAATTGCTAACTGTTCCTTTCAGACACACCTTCTTCAGTACTCTGGTTTTCTTGAAGGTAAATAAAGATCGTGTTATCAACTGCTTAGGTTCCAAGCATGCCTGTTAACATGCAGATTTACTCCATTATTGATTTTATTTGACATCCGGTATCAGAGGTTATTGGTGTCTTTTTGCTCTGCATCTGTGACAAACTCTGAAATCCATCCTCTGATTCTGTTGTGTTTTTCCCCCCGCAGAATTGTGCACAGGATTGAGTACTCTGAGTGCTGAATTTCCAGTTTGTTGCAGGAGTAGACATTAGGCAACACATAGTGTGCAGTGTTAACTCACACTAACAGTGCTTCATAGCAATAGTCAATCAATCAGTGGAACAGGGAGTCAATGCAGAGCAAGACTGCAATGCAAAATTATAACAAAATGTTGATATTTCAGCATTTGCAAGAAAGTCATCACACTATAAATGCAAAAAATACTACTGCAGTTACAGTTTGGGGTACTAAATTCTAGAGACCCAGTTATTAAGGCAGTGTAGTGGGACTTAATAAACTGAACTTCCTTTGAAAAAGGTTATTTTCAAGCAAAAGAGAAGTAGCATGGCCTAGTGGGTAGAGCTTGGGCCAGAGTCAGAAGGACCTGGGTTCTAATCCCAGTTCTGCCACTTAGATGCTGGGTGACCTTGGGCAGGTCACTTAATGTCTTTGCACCTCAGTTACCACATCTATAAAATGGGAATTACAACTGTGAGCCCTGTGTGGGCCAGAAACTATGTCCAATCTGATTAACTTGTTTGTACCCCAACACTTAGTACTGTGCCTGGCATATAGTAAGCTCTTAACAGATGCCATAAAAAAAAAACAGAAGAAACTGCAATTGCAAATTTAAGGGGGAGTACTAGGATACTGAAAAACAGGAGGTAGGGTGGTGAGATGATTGCTGTATAGTACAATAGATTTAAAGGTGGTAAAGAAATAGAGTAAGATCATCCTTGTAAACAGCTCTTCGGGATCAAATGGAGTAAGGCTACATATGGAATCAATCAGTGGTATTTATTAAATGCTTGCTATGTGGAAAACACTGTTCTAAGTGCTTGGGAGAGTACAGTACATTGCATTACATTACAGTACAGTACATTAGCAGAAAAGTTCCCCACCCGTAATGAGTTTACAGTCTAGGGGTGAATGAAGCAAATGATGGAGAGAGGCTACCAAGAGGAATGAAAAGTTAAATGACAGTACTAGGGGCTATTCCTACCCACAGAAAGGAATTACAAAGTGAGACCAGAGATCAACTAGTCATCACAGTAGAGTTAGGGAAGTGTATATTGAAAAGAGGGAAAGGTGAAATATGAAAGATTATGTCCCAGCTTGAAATTTACTAGGCTTCCTTGGCCCAGCATGGAACTGCAGAGCTTGAAGTGGTCTTGTTGCTCTCTTCTCACCTTCTGTGGCTGTGGGAATTTTAGTTTGGGGTTGTAGCCCAGATACCTAATAAGTTAGTCTTTTGTTTTCAAGAAAGAGGTGGGGGCTATTGACAGCTAGATCACTTTCATATTAAAACCCTGCTTCAGCCTGTCCTCATCTTTCTCCCTTCACCCTTCTTTAGCCAGGGACACGTGCTCTTCAGCCAGAACCTCCTGTTGATCAGGACAAATTCTGCCCCGGATGTTTCCAAAACTTGGACTTTCTCCTAGTAATAGTTCAAGTGCTTTGTACTAAATACATATATCCTATAGATGTACAACACCAAGCAAGATCACAGATTATTTTACCGTAAACAAGGAATGATATTATTAAGCAGATAAAACACTGCTGCTACACTTTATTTAAAATTTCTTGGTTTTCCTTTTCAGATCCAGAAATTTAGGGCAGTGGTGAGAATGAAAACACGCTGCCTTTAAAAACAGAAAAAGCAGAGAGTTTTAATAACCTATCAGAATCTTGGTCCATCCTATCATTTAATCTGCATTACATCTCACTTCCTAATCGCTACTTTCATTCCAATTGTGAGCAGAGAGGGTGGGTGAGATGAGAATTTCAGATAAGTGCCAGTAAAACAAGTTTGCTTTACAGCTGGCAAGCACTGCACACACGTTAACAGTGCCTTATGGCAGTATTCAATCAAATGATTCCATAAACTAAAAATAATCACCCTAATACTAATACCTATTATTCTTCATTGTTACTGGTCGCTATGGAGCGGCATTTGACTGTGAAGAATTCACCGCCATTATTATCCTCAGTGTCTCTCTCTCTCTGAAATGTGATCTAATTGCGGAATCCACACCTGTTCTACAGTTCAATTGAATCCTGCTTTTGATGGAGGCACTTTTCAGACACACACACGCACACACACACACTCTCTCACTCTCTCTCTCTCTCTCTCAGATGCCTACCCTCTTCTTCTCCCCACCCCCTCAGAAACACACACACACACACACACGCACGCACACAATCATCCAGGACTTCAGTTTGTGGGGAAAAAAATAGCTTGAGTTTATCAGAAAATAATATTGGGAAGGGGGGGAAGGCTGTGTTTTGTGGTCATTGGAAGATTGCTGATGGGTGCATAAATAAAGCATGCTGGAACATCTGTTCTTTGTTGTGCATTCAGCTTTTTAATGTCTTCAAAGAGCAGCTCTGACGCATCACTGACTACCACTCCCCATTCAAGCAACATTTTACCAGAAAATAATAAACCTTCCTGGTAGGGTGCAAGGAGCCAAGGCGTTTGGGCAATGCCATTAATTTGGAAATATCTCTTTTTCTGGGATTTTAAAATCTCTCTCCCTTTGAACATTGCAGAAATTTGGGATCCAGCCTGGAGTCCCTATCAGCCTGAGCATTAAATCAGCCTGAATATTCTATTCAGCTTTTTCTTTCAGCAAAGGAGATGGGAGCAGTCAAGTCAAAGTTTATACTCATTTTCCTGATCTTAATTCTATTAAAGTGAAATCCCATCTACATGGGATTTTTTTTTAATGTTCCGGTATTTATTTGTACTGATAAAATTCAGAGGCAGCTGAGACCCCTGACAGTTTAACAATATTGGCTGGTTATTTTGATACAGTGTGGTAGGCAGGGAAAGATTAAAAAACGGAGAGTCCTAGACTGAGGAAACCAGCTTGAATTCTAAAATAAAATTTTAGCAGCATGGATTTCTCTTGCCATAGGCTATGAGGCTACTATGAATTTCAGATGCATCTCCAGAGCTGTCAATGAGGTGGAAAGATGAGATTGGCATTACAAAGATTTGTTGCAATGTGGTTCGATGTAATTGCAATTGAAGGTATAGCAACATTAAACTGCTGCTGAAGAAGTGTTTATATATGTACAGTATAGAAACAGTCTCTTGCCTGACCATGCCAGGACCCTGATGAGATTTTCTTTGTGTCATTTTCTTCACGTTTACTCTCTCTTTTTAGGTCACAGCTCAAAGACATTGGCATACCAATTAACTGCTGGTGGGTTACATCCATAATGAGCCAGACTATGGTTTTATGATGGGGAAGCAGAAGCAACTTCTAGGACAGCTTAGTTATTTATGCTACCATCCCTTTCTCTCCCTTTATGTCTCCCTTTATCTCTCCCTATGTGTGTGGGTCTCTCCGCCCTTTGTGTCTCTCCCCGCGTCTCTGTTCCTTGAGCTATTTCTATGTCTTTCTCAGGATCTCGGTCTCTCTCTCTCTCTCTCTCCCTCTCTTTCTGTCCCTTAATCTCTCTCTCACTCTCCCTTTGTCCCCTCTATGTCTCTCCCTTGGCCTTTTGCCTACAACAGTCTCATTTATTTTGTCTCTTCTGTTAGCGCTTTTCAGAAGAACAGTATTTTATTTATGTGCAGCAGCAGAGTACCATGTAGCCAGCTCAGGAAGGGAGTTTGAGGACAGTAGCACACCTAGAGCTTTGGTAATGAGATTACCGTGCCAGAATTGGAATATTTGTGGTTAGGTGGGTTAGAATGAGTCATGTTTTGACAATCTTCTTCCGTTAGTTTTTCATTGTTCTCTTTTTAGATTTTCTGGGGCTGCAACCTACAGGATAAAAGGTCTTATCTGAAGATAATAGAATCGTGGCATGTTGAGTCCAATGATGTTATATTTAAAGGCATGCTTTTCTTTTCAAAGCGCGTACGCGCACACCCGCACGCACACACACCTCCAGACTTCTTTGCGCTCTAAGTACTCACCATGGGCAGGGTGATTATCTGACCGTTTGACAAATGACCCAAAATGTAGGTTACTGGAATTACTCTATGATATCTAAAGGGCACTCTGTAGGCAGATTACAAAAGAGCAGAAGGTCCTGGAAACAACAAAAAGCATAAAAACACAAAGAAGTTTTATGTGCCCCCAGAATGGGATGAAAGGTGCATCATGTATGTCGTTTTTAGTATGACCTGCTCACAATGGGGTGGTCTTTAAATATGAAGGAAAGTTCTATATGTTTATATATGGATTGGTGTCTGTGTGTGTGTGTGGGGGGGGTGCTCTTTAGAACTATGTAAGAGGTTTGTCATATAGTTTACAAGATTTTGTTGCTGGAAACGTGGCCCAATGTGGCTTATGGAAACAGCATGGGCCTGGAAGTCCCTGCTATTTGCCTGCTGTGAGACCTTGAGGAAGTCATATAAGTTCTGCGGGCCTCAGCTTCCTCATCTGTAAAATGGGGATTCATTACCTGCTCTCTCTCCTACTTAAGCTGTGACCTGGATGAGGAATAGATACGGTGTTGAACCTGATTGACTTGTATCTAACCCAGCTCTTGGTACAGGGCTTAACAAACTATTATTATATCATTATTATTATTATCATTACTGTTATCACAGACTGTAAACTTGTTGTGGGCAGGAAATGTACCTACAACTGTACTTTCCCAAGTGCTTAATACAGTGTTCTGCACATAATAAACACTCAATAAATAAGTGATTGATATTATAAATTAATAAATTGAATGGCAGTCCCTGCCTGGAATGTACTGGAGTTTCAAGCCAGTTTTTTAGTGCATGTGGAAACACGAATACCACGTCTATCATGGTTTTATTAATACCTTCCTTTGATACGATCATTATCATAGGTTATGTCCTAAAGTCTATGAAGAATTTGGATTTAGGCTATTTAAGGACACTGAAGCTTTCCTGTGACAACTTGAGCTTATTTTGTTAGCAATCACCCAGGATGAATTGATCAGGAGGGAAAAAAAAGAGATCAAAGAGAATCAGTAGAAAGAACACAGGCCTGTAAATCAGAAGACCTGAGTTCTAATCCCAGCTCAGCCACTTGCTTCCTGTGTGATCTTGAGCAAGACATTTCTCTGTACCTCAGTTTCCTCATCTGTAAAATGGGGATTCAGTACCTGTTCACTCTCCTACTTAGACAGTGAATCTCCTATGGGACAGGGACTGTGTCCAGTGGGATCATCTTGTCTCTACTCCATCATTTAGTACAGTGCTTGGCACAAGGTAAGCATTAAATAAATAACACTTGTAAGAAACCACAATGCTATACTAAGAGTAAGGAACATTGAGAATCCATTGGGGGAAGGCTTGAAAAAGGCACACTCTAAGATTAGAGTGAATTGTGGATTAACACAGAGCTGATGGTGTTGATTTACTATTGCCAAGAGCAAATTCCATTGATTTATTTGTCTTCCTGGTGATTGAAAATACAGTGATCCAGGCAGGAGCAGCTGTTATCTCCAAACTCTAGTTTCTGTGTGGTTTTGGACACTGAACTACTGGTCTTAGAAAATGGAGAAAATGACCATATCACTTAAAATAAAAGGTAGAAATCACAGAAGTAATGACGGTCTGAGCTGTCAAAGGCTTTTTAGGCAGAACCAAATCACTTTCCAAACTTTTCAGTGCTTTAAGAGAAATCGTAACCATTACTTTTCATCTGTGAGCTTTTATGAATACTGTAAGAGTGTAACTTGCAATGTAGATGAATAGGTGATCTGCAGGGAATTATTGGCATTAAGAAATGTGATACTCTTTGAAACGTCTGTCTTCAATGGTGGCATTTTCGTTCAATGAAGAAACAGGCAAAATGCAGGAAAATATTATAGTGAAATGGGTTTTTCTTGTTTGAGGAATCCTTTATTAAAAAAAAGAAAATTGTTAAGATTCCTGTTTACTACCTGGTGATTTATGTTAATGTGCTATCTGAACTGTAAGTGGATTTGGGGAACACTGTTACATCAAAGACACTGACAAAGATTTATACAGCGTCATCACAATGAGTAAGCCTCTTTGTGAATATTGACAGTGACAAATGCTGTCTCTGCCTCAGTGGCAGCACTCCTTACCTTCCCCACTTTCTATGGAAAGAAATCTTATTACTACCGATTAGTGCTCTCTATCCAAGGGTCTAAAAAACTGCTTATTGATTCACTTAGTTCAGTCACTTATGCTTCACTGGAGTAGATACATCCTGGTCAGAACAGATCGAAATTTTCCGGTTTGTGGTGAAGTCAGGGTGCTACAGGATCAAAATCTAGGTGAAGGTTGGATTTCCTTTATCTATTACTTAATCAAAGGTGGTTCTTGTTCTACACTCATAATTTAACCCTGCTAGGCCCAGTTAAGAGTGACTCTTGCTACTTGTCTTCATTGTTGTCATCAGTGGAATTTATTGAGTGCCTATTATGTGCAGAGCACTCTACTAAGCACTAGGAGAGTACAACAGAGTTGATAAACACGTTCCCTGCCCATGGTGAGTTTACAATCTAGAGGGGCGAAGGATATTAATGCAAATAAATAATTTCTAATACATAATTTATAAATATGTTTATGAATGCTATGAGGTTGAGGGTGGGGGAATTATCAAATGCCCAAAGGTCACAGATCCAAGTGCCAAGATGAAGCAAAAGGGAAAGGGAGTTGGGGAAGAGAGGGATTAATTGGTGTCCCTTGGAGGAGATGTGACCTTAATAAGGCTTTGAAGGAGGGGAGAGTCGTCTGGCATAGAGAGAGGTCGGGGAAATTCCAGGCAAGGGAGAGGTTGTGAGAAGGGTTCGGCAACAAGACAGTTGAGACCAAGGCAGAGCAAGTAAACTTGCGCTAGTGGAACAAAGTGTGGGAGCTAGGTTATAGTAATAGATCAGTGAGGTATCAGGAGGTGAGCTGATTGAGTGCTTTAAAGCCAATGGTAATGAGATTCTTGTATGATATGGAAGTGGATGGGCAACCACCGGAGGTTCATGAGGAGAGAGGAGACATGGACTGAACTTTTAAAAATAATTCTGGCAGCACAGTACAGTATGGACTGGAGTCGGAGAGACAGGAGGCAGGGAGGTCAGTTAGGAGGAGATGCAGTAGTCAAGGTGCAGGATAAGATAAATGCTTGAATCAGCATAGTAGCAGTTTAGATGGGAGGTAAGTGTGGATTTTGCAATGTTGTGAAGGTAAAACTGAAAGAATTTGATGACATATTGAATATTTGGGTTGGATGAGGACGATGAGTTGAGGACAATGCCAAGGTTACCGGCTTGTGATATAGGGAGGATAGTGGTGTTCAGTGGTGGGAGAGATGGGGAAGGACAGGATTTGGGTGGGAAAGTAAGGACTTCTGTTTTGAATATGTTTAGTTTGAGATATTAGAGGGACATCCAGGTAGAGATGTCCTGAAGGCAGGAGGAAATACAAAACTGCAGACGAGAGAGGTCAGATCTGGAGATAGAGATTTGGGAATCATCGACATAGAGATAGTAGTTGAAGCCATGGGACCCAATTCATTCAATCGTATTTGAGTGATTACTGTGTGCAAAGCACTTACTAAGCGCTTGGGAGAGTACAACAGACACATTCCTTGCCCACAGTGAGCTCACAGTTTAGAGGGGAGAGTGAATGAGTTCACTAAGGGAATGGGTGTAGATGGAGAATAGAAGGAGAACCAGAACTGAGCCTTGAGGGACCCTATGTTTCAGAGAGTGGGAGGTGGAGCAGCAGTCTGCAAAAGAGAAGGAGCAGACAGAGAGATAGGAGGAGAACCAAGAAAGGTCAGTGTCAGTGAAGCCAAGTTTGGATAAAATTTCAAAGAGAATGGGATGGTCTGCAGTGTTGAAGGCAGCTGAGAAGCTTAGGAGGATTAGGGCAGAGTAGAGGTCATCAGATTTGGCAAGAAGAAGGTCACTGATTACCTTAAAAAGGGCTGTTTCTGTGGAGTGAAGGGGATGGAAACCAGATTGGAGGAAGTCAAGGAAAGAACTGGAGGAGAGGAAGTGGAACCAGTGGGTATAAACAATTCTCTCGAGGAGTTTCGAGAGGAATGGTAAGAGAAAAGTGGAGTGAGGGAGCTGTGGGGTGAAGTGGGTTTTTCTAGGATAGGGGAGATGTGAGCACTTTTGATAGCAATGGAGGAGAAGCAGTCAAGGAGGGAAGAAGCAATGGAAGCACGTGTTTCAATAAGGTAGGACAAGATGGAATCAAGCACAGATTGAGGGAATAGATTTTGAGAAGAGACAAGAGATCCCTTCTTGAGATATTGCAGGGAATATAGGGAAAGTTGAAGAGGGTGGAGGGTGGTGGGAAGTGAAGAGGAACAGGGCAGATTTTAGGGAAATCATGCCTGTTGATTTCAACGTTGAGACTGGGCCTTTAAAGGAAAGAGATGACAGAGATGGGGATACAGGATGTTTGAGGAGAGAGTTGTTTGGAATAGCTGGTAGGGGCAGTGGGTATGGGAGTGAATTAGAAAGGAGCAGTATTGTTGTCAGGCAGAGGAGAGGGCTGAAATGAAACAAGATTTAAGGTGGACAAAGTCAGAGAAATGTCTTATTTTCGCCAACAGCACTCTGCAGCTCGGGCACAGGAGCAGAAGAAGCATAGTGTGGAGTTGATCCAAGGTTGTGTGTTAGTGGCACGAGATCATTGGAGGGACGGGGAGCGAGAGAGTTGAGTGGAGAGAGTGGTGTTTGTGAGTGTTGATTTGTGCACCAAGAAAAGGTAGATTGAGTATGAAGACAAAATGGGGCAAGATAGCTGTAGAATATTGGAGGGGGTCAAAAGATCAGAGGTCTCTGTGGGGAACAAGACAAATTTGTAGGGGAAATAGACTAGGTGAAGGGGTTGTGATAGGATAGAGGGATCTCAGAGTTGGTGAGGGTAGAGACTGTACAGTGACTAGAGAGTGTAAATTGGTGAGTGTGTGCCATGGAGTGGAGCAGAAGGTCACTGGGGTAGAGAAGTGAGACTAGGAACCCAGTGGAAGGGCATGGGTGTTGTATTCATCCACGTGGATGAATACAAGAAGACCCCAAGGATCAGTATAGGGATGGCAATGAGAGAAGAAAGGTGAAAAAAGTTCATAAATTTGGAGGCGGAGCCCGGGGTGGTAGATAACCCTGACTGATCATTGGAGTCGGTGGTAAGGCAGATGATATGGGCTTCAAAAGAAGGGAAGAGAGAGGGATGGGGAGGTGGGACTGTTTGAAAGTGGCTTTGGGGAGTGAAAGGGAAGCTGACTCCTCCCCCTTTCCCAGTGAGTCTGGGGGAATAGGGGAAGATGAAGGCATCCTCCCACCTTCCAAAACCCCCCCACGCCCCCCCCCCCCCCGAGAGAGCAGCAGGGAAGACAAGTGTCATCTGGGGAGAGCCAGGTTTCATTGATGGCAAGGAGGAGCAGTGAATGGGCCAGGAACAGAGAAATGATGAAGGGAAGAAGCTTCTCCATGATGGAGTAGGGGTTCCACAGGCCGCCCTTGGCTGAGGCTGTGGAGAGAATGTGAGCAGTGGGAGTGACAGAAGCGGTAGGAAAGAGTTGAATGGGTGTAAGCTTGGAGGGAATGGAGTTCACTGCCTCTCTAAGAATCTGAATCTCCCAATGCCAGTGCTTATACCGTTGAGTCTCTCCATAACAACAAACAGATTTTTGCCCAAGTTCAAAATGGAATAGCTGGTATTATCCAAAAATATTCTGCATTTTTATGGACCTTGTGGTAAGGTTGTGCCAAGTTGCCTAATCCAATCCAATGATCTCCTTTACCTGGCCACAGTACAGAGCTCTGCACAAAGCAAGCATTCAATAAATACCATCGACTGACCATTTATTATCCATGCAACTCTTTTACAGACCTTGGGACTGATGAGCAGATCTAAATAACTGTGCACTAGTGCCTGAACTTGGTGAGAAAATGTCTCCTAAGTTGATCATCACCACCAGTGATATTTATTGAATGCTTACTATGTACAGAACACTGTACTAAGAGTTTGGGAGAGTACAATTCAACAGAGTTGGCGGAAAAGTTAATGAACAGAACCAGTCCTCCACTGAGACGTATTTTGGCTGATGAAGAATCTTCCATGCTCATCCTCTGCACCCCTTCAGGGAGAAATCACTTTTCATTCCTCCCAGGGGAGTTTTAGTTCCTTTGGCATTTCATGGGCTGAAATCCTGTCTCCAGGTTCTGGGCTCTTAGAACTCACTCAGACAAAAATTCAGTCATCTTGACCTTTGCTTATTTGGAACTAGGATGAGAGAGAATTTTGGATTTATTCCTCATGGGATGCCTAAATGGCCTGAAGTGATCTCCACAGACTTAGTAGGAAAGCTCAACTGTCCTCCAACTTCACTGAGGAGAGTAACTGGGCTTCGAAAACAGTGACAATAATAAAGGTCACTGCTTTTTTTAACTCAAGCTTTCACTGCTAGACTTCTCCTTGCCGCTTTCACTTCCATTCCCCAGTGATTGCTGATTAATTCAAACTTGCAGGAGGTGAAACAATTTAACGTTGGTCTTGTAGGGTACAGCAAATGTGCCCATCTGTAGTCTTTTTTCTTCTCTTTCCTATACACTGGTGCTTCCTCTAGGTTAAGGCTAGTCAACTACTTTGTTTCAGAGGCGGAACATTTCAGTTTGGGGAGTGGCGTATTCAATTGTCTACAATGTCTTACAGCTTATTCAGTTGGTTATCCTATGACGCGGGGCTTATCTTCTTGATGAACCCCATGTAAGGAAAACTTGGGCTGTAGTACTTCTTAACTGCCGCCATTTAATGTGCCCAACAGTTCCTTCTGATATCACTTTCAGTGTAGACAGATGTGTGTTGGTAGAGAAACGTTCCCCAATTCATCCATGATGTTCTATTTCTCTCTTGGGCTCTCTCTCTCTCATATGCACACAAACACACACTCACAATTCTGTCTGATGAAAATAAAGTTTCCCTGGGACTGACCTCTACTCTTATTTACAATGATTCTTATGGGAAATTGGATTTGTTTAACATCATTTTGTTTAGAGTAACATTTTTCAGGCTGGTAACTCCATGTTATATGAGGAGTACCTCTTTTTGAGTTTCCCTTCCCAACTCATTAGAGACATAGCATGGCCTAGAGGATAGAGCACAGGCCTGAAAATCAGAAGGACTTCAGTTCTAATTCTGGCCCTGCCACTTGTCTGTTGTGTAACCTTGGGCAAGTCACTTCACTTCTCTGGGTCTCAGTTCCCTCATCTATAAAATGGGAATTAAGACTGTGAGCCACTTGTGGGACATGGACTGTGGCCAACTTGATTAGTTCATATCTATTACAATGCTCAGTATAGTGCCAGGCATTAAAAAACAACAACAAAAGCTCCTCCCCTTCCTCCACCTCCATTTGGCCTGTATACCCAATGCTGGTGTAAAGGGAAGATCTGTGACAATTCTCCTAGTAACTGAAGGAAGAAAGCCTACTGTTGAGGGACAAGAGACCTCTTTGGCCTACAAACAAGCCCTCTGATAGAGGAACCTCTCCTCATGAGGAGTCAGTTGGACTCAGATGAGAAGCAGTGGGCAGATGATTCTACTTTTGACCATTCAGGAAGGACTTGGTGGGAAGGAGATGGTAGGAGGGTGTAAAATGTGCAAGGAGGGATTTAGGGTTATGAATAACACTAGTCACAACTTCCTGACAACTGGAGCAATAGCTAAGAAAGCTACAGCATCCTACTTTTTCCTCCCTTCTGCGTCATTTACGTACTTGGATCTGTATCCCCTGAGCACTTACGTTCTTACCTCCACCCCAGCAGCGCTTATGTATATATTCTTTCTGTCAGTTGCTTCTCCTACCTGTAATTTATTTTAATGTCAGTCTTGGGCAGGGAGTGTGTCTACTTTATTGAATTTTCCCTAGTGCTCAGTGCAGTGGTCTGCACACAGTAAACACTCAACAAATGCCAGTGATTGATTCTTAGCCCCTGGGATGCACACTGGGTGACTTCCAAGGATCTATCTGGCTCTAGGCTGCAGGCAGGGCGCCATACTGGCAACGATTTAATGTCACCCCTTCTCAGACCTGCTTGGCAATCCTAGATTCCATCCTCCCAGTTTCCTTTCCTCCCTATGGACCAGTCACAGCCTAGGTCTTGCCATCAGGGACTCTAACCCCAAAGCTCCATATGTGATGGCAATAGATGGACTAAGTGCCTGACTCCCAGCAGGAGTCATGACTGTGGCCAGTTTGGGGTTCAGAACCTCACTCTCAAGTATCATACTGGGCCCCCAGAGTCCCTGTCTTTCAAGCAGAGACAGGGGAGAGCAGTGGGGAAACCGTGGGATTTTACGGAGATCTCAGGACTCGAAAGCCAAAACCATTGGCGGGAACAGTCATGACCGTGGCACAGATTCTTCCCAGATCCTCTCCTTCTGGGGACTTCTGGAGTGAAAAGACCATTCTTGATGACTGATTCCCGGAGCTAAGGAAAACAAACAGGAGTGGGGGAAAAAAAGTGAAAGTTCAACTTTCATGTTTTCACCGTCAGCATAGACAATGCTTGTCAAGTAATTAAGGAGTCTGTTAGAGATTATTTTAATAAAGTTGCCCCCCCTCCCGACACTTGAGTTTACACCTCTCAGAACCAGGGAATAACTGATGTGTTCAGTAATGCAAAGATATGCCTGAAAATATGTGAGAGAATGTCTGATTACCGTAGTAAGCAAGCGTATCGTCAAGCTCGGAGGAAAGGATGCTGCAGATATTGCAAATAGAGGGAATTACGAATCAAAATTACTCAAGAAGCCCTGGTTATCACTTAAACCACCCTATGCCATGGGGGGAAAGGCTCAAATCACCCCTTGCCCCTCAGAGTTTCACAAGAGGAGTTGGATTGCCAGTATCCCCTTGGGAGGGTGAGGGGAAATTGCCCTTTTAAATGTATTTCAGATGTTTGAGATACTACAAAGTTCAGGGCTAGGTAGGGTAAGGCTAGAATGGCTGTTTGAATTTTCTTGTTTCGTTCAAGATATTGCTGAATTCTGATGATTCAGTACTCTTTGGGAGTTGAACTTTTTTTGTGTGATCTGTGTCCCCAGAAGAATGTGAGGTCCTTTTGAGAACAAGGATCAGACCTAGTCATTTTCATTGTATTTCATTGCCTGCCACTTGCGGGAGAAGAAATAAGACTATGTAAAGAAAGACGAAGGGGATCAGAAAACTCTCCTTTCATCTCTTTCAAGATCCCCCCCCCCCCCCCCTTGGCCAGGCTTCTGTTTGCTCTTGGATGCCTACACTTTCACAGGCAAAATATCTGTCCTAGAACCTGGCATCCCACCTTCTGGTCCAGCCAGCTCCAAGCAGGTGCTCCTAATCCTTGAATGAGAGAGAACTGGAAATACACTGGTGCTTATTGAACACTTTTTGTAAAAATGGTATTTATGTGCCAAGTCCTGAGGTAGATAAAAATTAATCGGATGAAACGTAATCTCCGTTCCACACGTGGCTCCCAGTGTAAGAGAAACAGGGAGCGGGCATTATGCCCATTTTACAGATGAGGGAAGTGAAGTAGAAAGAGATTAAGGGGCTCGCCTAAAGTTACATGGCAGATCAGGGGCAGAGCTAGGATTAGGTCCTGGGCCACCTGGATCAACCATGTTCCTTTCCCTAGACCAACATGGCTGTTTGTGGTTCTGAAACAGACATACCCAGCCTCAAGCAAGTAGCTGTGGGAGAGATGCTGTGAAATCCATTTCCCTTAATGTCTGACAAGAAGTTCTCTGCTGTGGAATCGACCCAAATTATTTTGCTTTTCATTTTTTGGCAAAACATTTTTTTGGGTTGCTTTTTGCCGTGCTCTTCGGGGTTTAATAGACTTCTACTTTTGTGAAGAGCTCCGAGGACTTCATCTGACTGACTGGCCTGGCACATGACCTTTCAGAGAAGGGAGTGACATATTAGGGTAAGGCTAAATCCGTCGTGGTAGATGGTGACCTGGCATTCTGACGCCCTCAAGGTCAGACTTTCAAGGGCTGAAGTTGGTGCTGAGGAGGAGTCAAGGACTTGGTCAGAAAAAAGGCCTGGGTGGCTCCTCTATGGACTCCACAGAAAAGCCCCCAAGTGAAATCTTTCAGTCAACAGTATTAATTGAGGGTGCGCTGTGTGCACAAAGCATCCTATGAGGTACGTAAGGGAATACTATGAGTTAGAAGACAAATCCCAGCTCCACCACTTGTCTTCTGTGTGACCTTGGGTAAGTCACTTAACTTCTCTGTGCCTCAGTTACCTCATCTGTAAAATGGGGATTAAGACCATGAACTCCATGTGGGACATGGACTGGGATTACCTTGTATCTACCCCAGATCTTTGAACAGTGCCTGGCACGTAGTAATGACTTAACAAATACCAGTTGGTTTTTTTTTTTAAATCCCTGCCTTAAAGAAGCTTGCTAGCTACAAGGAGAGACAGATACAAAATAGTTACAGGAAGGAGGAAATGAAGGAACTTTCACTTTGCCTCTGCTCCAACCCCTTCCCCAATTCAGTCAATCAGTGGTCTTTATTGAGCTCTTGCTCAGTGCAGAACACTGTTAAACACTTAGGAGAGTATAGTAGAGTTAGGAAACCTAATTGTTGCCCTCAAAGAGCTTTTAATGAAGCCAAGGAAACAGACACTAAAATAAATTACAGATAGGAGGAAGTAATTAATAGAGTATAAAGGTAGGTCCTTATATGCTTCTGGGAGAGAGGGGTAACTACTATTCAAATGCATAAGTGAACCGGAATTACTAAAGTGGCAGTAGGGAGTGGAAATACTAATAATAATTATGGTATTTATTAAGCAGTTACTGTTGTCAAGCACTGTTGTAAGCTCTGAACACTGTTCTAAGGAAATTAGGTGGAGATATGAGAGATTAATCAGGGAATGCCTCCTGAAGGAAATTCAATTTCAAATAGTTTTTGAAGATGGGGAAGGTTGTGGTCAAAGAGAAGTGAAGGGAAGGGATTTCCAGGCAGAAGACTGTGGTATGAATAAGAAGTCAACATTGAAAGAGATGAGACCGAGACAAAGTGAGTAGGTTGGCTTGAGAGAAATCATGTGTGTGAGCTGAGGTGTAATGGGAGAATAGCAGGGATAAGAAAAGAAGGGCCAGGGAAAAGGGAGGAAGAGCTGATTGAGTACCATAGTCAATGGAAAGGGTCCAAGGTGAAAACTTTTCTCTTCCATTGGCCAATCCAACTCTGTCATAAGGCAACTCCTGACTCATAACCTCTTTTGGGTTTAGTGCCCTGGTGGCTGACTGGGAGGTTTGTTTGAAAAGTTCCAAGTCTGCCAATAATGTCTCAAGCCACCAGTATGAAGTGTGGAAGGATAAAGTACCGGTTGGAATACAGAGTGACCAAAGGTCCAGGTGCTCACTGTTGAGGGGTGATGACATTCTAACCAGGAGAAAAGATTCTAAAAGAATAAGTTGTTCTTTTTCTGTTTCTGTAGACTGTAAGCTCATTATGGGCAGGGAATAAGTCTACCAATTCTATTGTACTCTCCCAAGCATTTAGTACAGTAAGCGCTCAATAAATACGATTGATTTTCTAATCATACATGGTAAAAATTATCTTCTGCCACATCACACACCTTCTCATAGTGCACTCCCCCATCCCCCCAGAAAAGATAAAAATCCATAAAACATTTATTCTTGGGGATCAATATATCCAACCAACTTACAAAAGGACTCGGAAAGAAACTAGTGAACAGGCTTGTGCCACTATGGTCGTGTTTACATGTACTGTGGCATGTTTATGTTTCTTTTAAGTTGGAGGTCAGTGAATGGGTCTTCTTAACATCAGATTGAAATAGTTTTTGTTATTTTACCATGCATATAACCAGGTGAAAGAAAACACTAGGTAGAAACACAGAAGAACTCCCTTTTCAGAATAGAAGGCACATCTTTCTTTTTCTAATCACTTTGGCAATGTGGTATTTATTTGGAAACTTAGACATTTACATAAAAGCCTCACTCAGGAGTCCCTTCACAACTACTTGCACATGCGCAAGCCATGAAAGAGGGCTCATAAAATGCATATCACATCATTATTTTATGTTTAAACATTTTTATTTCTCCAGAGAATTTAAAATATACAAACATGTGACTCCATGAGGAAATGATCCAAAAAAGATTATAAATGCAGCTATAAATGTCAAAGTTCCTAAAACATTTCACTGGCTCTATCTTCAGAAGCAACTGTTTATAGAGAAAGCACACGCCAGTGTGTTTTATTATTGTTATTGTGTGCATTAAATGTTATAAATGCAATCTGTCTGACTAGCACATAAACCATAGTCTCCAAAATTCTTTAAGAATCACCTCTAATACTAAGAGGTTGAGTTGAACGCAGTCACCTCTCTGAGTAGAAAGGAGTGCCAGGCTCCAGTAGACAAGGATTAGTAATCACTGACCCTTTTTTTTAAAAAAAAAAAAATAAACCTTGATGCCCTTTCCAGGTGGAGCCTCTAGTATTGAGCAAGAAGTGGTTTATCAGCACATACATTCTTGTGTCCTACAGGCTGCCCAGTCGGAGGGTTCCCCAGGCCTGGTTCACATTCGCTTGGAAGAATTAAAAGGTCCGTTAAATGTGGGTACCATGGGAAGTCTCACTGTTTGCTTCCTTCGTTCTTGTAGAGATAGTTCACAGAGCTGAGCCAAGCACAATAAATGCTACATTTCCAGTCATCTGCAGACTTCCCTAGTGCTGTGTTGGACTAGTTTTGTTCAGTTTTTGGGCCTCTGGAGATCCTATTTTCCTATATTTTGTGTCCTCCTCTCTATTATATTCAATTAGTATATATACTGGCAGAAACTCTTGACCATTTGCTTTAAGGCCTAGGGCCTTCAGTCAGTCCTCCCTCTCTCATATTTGTCCACTCTCATTTTCCACTATACCCCAGCTCACATGCTTCATTCCTCTCAAGGCCCTATTCACTGTACCTCATTCTTGTCTCTCCTATTACTGACCTCTTGCTCAGTCTCTCCATCTTGCCTGGAATGCTCCCCCCCACCCCGGCTTCCGTATCTGGCGGAACAGTGCTCTTCCCATTTTCAAAGCCTTTCTGAAAACCCACCTCTTCTAGTCTGCCTTCCCTGATATATTTCTCATCTCCTTATGCTTTACTGCTCCTCCTCCCCCACCCCCACAGGGTGCACTCTTGGCATTTTTGCAGCACCTAGCACTCAGATTCTCAACTCCCACCCCCACCATTGCACTTATCTACCTATCTTCATACTGTAGTACCACCTCCTATATATAATTTATTGTAGTGTCTACTTCCTCTTTTAGACTCTAAGCTCCTTGAGGGTGGGGATGATGTTTACTAATTACCAAGCCTTAAGTGCAGTGCTCTGCACACAGTAGGAACTCAAAAAATAGTAAAAATAGTGTTTGTGAAGTAGTTACTATGTGCCTAACACTGTACTAAGTGCTGGGGAAGGTAGGTACAGTGTAATCAGAGACAGTCCCTGGCTCACATGGGGTTCACAGAGTAAGAAGAAGGCAGAACAGATATTTAATCCCCATTTTGCAGGTGAGGGAATTGGCACTGAGGAGTGAAGTGATTTGCTCAAGTTGACAAACAACAGAACTGAGTTCAGAACCTGTGTCTCCTCACTCGCAGACCTACTGCTGTCTCCACGAGGCCTTGCTGCGTCTTGATAAATAGTGTTGATTGATTGGATTGTTAACTCTCTAGGGCAGAAACAATGTCTTCTATTTCTACCGTAGGCCCCCAATAATTTAATACAGTAAATCTGATGATGATTTGGACTACAAACAGGTTCAGTGTAGTAGTTTGCAGATGATTCAGAGAGATATTTAACCATACCTTTTGAAACCGTTAGTATTAAACTGATGTTCTAGGTTGGCTGATGATTCAATTTTACAAATTTAAACCCCAAACCAAATTGTCACCTTAATTAAAGCCATTTGCTAGATTTAGCTTCCTTAATCGCCAGCATCCAAAACATTATTCTGCATCAGAACACAAATGCGCATTAACTTTGGAGGCACTTTTGATCATCTCCTAGACAGCACTGTGGAAGAGAAAAAGGCAAGTGCAGTTTGCTATATTTGAGGGACTATCACTTAACCTGTCAGGTTTCAGTTTTCCCACCTAGTAGCCACATGGATTCATTTATGCCAAACACAGCAGTTTGATGACTGATCCTTTATCCTTTAGCCATCTTCATAATATTACAAGATGAAGATCTTTGTTTAGCAAAACTGATCATAAAACAGTAATGATATTGTTATTTCTAGAATTGTTTACTGTAATTTTACACAGCTTTTAGTCTTCTGGTTCATGTTGTCCACAGCATGAGAAGGTGCTGAACCTTGCCCTCATAGTATTAATAAGGTCCAGGACGTCTGACTATTTTAGGTATTTGGGATTACTTCACAACTTTCACCTGGCCCTCAAGCAGTTTGGGGCCTTGGAGTCACTTGACATCAAGTCCAAATATATTTCATTTTTCACACCTCTGATATCACAATCTATTCCTTTCAAACACCCACATTTTTGTCTGGAAAATCAAATCTCAGTTTTCATATAAAAATTTAGAAGTTATTTTATAGATAACACTTGACTATAGAAAATCATAGACTGGAAGCTGGAAGAGAAATGAGAAGCATCTACCTTTAGTTGGAGGGCATTATAATTGTCATTATTATTACTATATTAATAATAATAAGCATTTAATTTATGCCAGAGCCTGGGTTAGGTACAAGATTATGAGATCAGACACAGTTCCCTCCCCCTGGAGAGTTCATGGTCTTATTCCCATTTTACTGAAAAGACTACTGAGGTTCAGAGAGGTTAAGTGACTTGCAAGGTCACACAGAGGACAATAATGGAGCTGGGACTCAAATCTAGGTCTCCTTACTCTGTCCCTTGCTCTGTCCTCTTGGCTATGCTGCCTCCCTCAGCATTGAAAAATGTTGGAGACCTTTTTGTCTGAACAAGTCTAGCTATTTTACCTTTGCTTAAGCATCTTCTCAAGCAGTTCTGTTTGATCTTTTAAAAAGAAATAACCAAATTTAACGCAGGAGACAAGGTTGTTTTTAAGGGCTACATTTAAAAAAACCAAAAAACCCCTCTCCTTTTTTCTGCTCTGTATTCTCTTCCTAAATGGTTCTAAAATGAATTTCTGAAAAACATTGTCATGATTAGTCAGGGAAAAATCTTGTTTTCCCATTGGTGGGGAATGACAATAACTGTTTCTACCAGACTAGATATGTGACTCCCCCTGTTCTTCGTTTCTAGGCTGATTTTCTCAATAATCAATCAGTGGTATTTATTAAGACTTATCTTAGTACGTTAAGAACTGTCAGCAATGTTTAAATAGGCAGCTTTTAGTATCTTGTTCAATTTGTGGCTTTACTGCAATTTGGGTAAGATTATAGAATAATAATAATAATATTCATTAAATGTTTACTACATGCCAAACACTGTACTAAGTTCTGGGACAGATGCAAGATCACATGAGCTCACATTCTAAAAAACGAGGGGAATGAGTACTTTTTCTCTGTTTTACAGATCAGAAAACTGAGGCAGAGTATTAACTGACTTTCCCCGAGTCACACGGCCAGATGTCCTGACTCCCAGTTCTATCTTTCCTCTAAGCCATTTTGCATAGTGGAAACCCAGGTGCAGAATCTAAATCTAGGGGAGCACAGCTAAAGAGGCAATGTTGAAAAAACACTTGATGGCTTGATTTAGAACAGAATAAGAATCCCAGATCTTCAGCCAAACCTGATCTAAATTGACCCAGTCTAGGAGATCATCCTGAGATATTCAGGTCTTTCCCTGAAATATCTCATAGAAAAAATGGGAAATTTCACAGGGAATAGATTTTCTTTGAGTCACTCTCCATACGTACTCTTTCATACCTGCTGACAACTGCTGATAATCAAGTCTGCCCCCTGATTTGTATCTTCAAATTTTTGATCCTAGTTTGGTCTTGGACCACCATTTGAACAAGTAGGAAAATGGAAAACAGTCATCATAATTGTATTTATTGAGTGATTACTGTGTGCAGAGCACTGCACTAAACTTTGGAGAGTACAATATAGTAGAGTTGATAGGAGATGCCTTCTCTGCTCACAACAAGCCCACATTCTAGAGGGGGAAACAGACAAATAAATAATTTATGTGAATATAAGAAACAGCATGGCCTAGTGAAAAGAATACAGCCTTGGGAATCAGAGAACCTGGTTTCTAATCCTGAATCTTCCACATGCCTCCTGTGTGACCTTGGGAAAATCACTTAACTTTTCTTAACTTTTAAAAAACTGAGACACAGAAGCATCATGGCCTAGTGGCAAGATCATGGGCTTGGGAGTCAGAGGACGTGTGTTCTAATCCTAGCTCTGCCACTTGTCTGCTATGTGACCTTGGGCAAGTCACTTTACTTCTCTGCACCTCAGTTACCTCATCTGTAAAATGGGCATTAAGACCGTGAGCCTGTGTGGGACAACCTGATTATCTCATATCTACCCCAGTGCTTAGAACAGTGCTCAGCACAGAATAAGTGCTTCACAAACACCATTATCATCATCACCATTAACCTGCAAAAGGGGGCTTCAGTATCTGTTCTCCCTTCCTTCCGAGACTGAGAGCCCTTTGAGGGTCAGGGGTTGTTTCCAGTCTGACTTTCTTGTATTTATCTATCCCCGCACTTAGAAGAGTGCTTGGCACATAGTAAGTACTTTACAGATACTATTATTATTATTGCCATTATTATCAGCAATACTACTACTAATTGTTATTGAAGAGACCCTTTCAGAGATAATGGCTCTTAAGCTCTGGTCTACCAAATACGAATAATAATTCTCGGAGATTTTTCCTGTTGACATTCTAAAGGTCCTTAAGGACAGTTGGCTGGATCTTCAGGAAAAAGAAAAAAGAAGTCATTTCATCAGGGAAAAAGGGATCCAATAAAATGCACATCTCTAGGGTGTCCCTTGAGAAGAGAAATAGGAGCAACAGAATATATCAACTGAGGGACTAGAGGTAGGAATAGCAATTTTTTTAAATGGACCAGTGTTTATAGCTTTTACCACATCTCTTTGAGAAAATATTTGCCCACAAGGAAGAGAAACTTAAATATCTCTATTTTATTTTATCCAACTCTAATGTTGAACATATTCCATTTTCTACTCTGTACTTCAATTTGTAAAAATCTGAAATGCGATTTGCAGCAATTATTTTCCTCTCTTCCATTCACGTCTCAAATAGTGTCAAAAACATAATGGATAACTTTATTCATTGAATAAACAACCCACAAATGCAACTTTATAAGGGACATTCCCATGTAACAGATCTATAAACCTGGTAAATGCACAAAGACCCTGTCAGGGATGTTCCAACTAAATCTTAATTTGTCATTCATGAACACTTCACATGCCCCTGTAAATGAGTTACGTCCTGCATCATTGACAGGAAATGTAACAGACTACACATTGGAGATACAAAACAGGGCTTGTGGGATTGTTTTATTGAACAATTTCACAGGTGTTAACAATAGAGAAGGGTTGAAGAGCTTCAACCAGACAAGGTAACTCTGACGTTAAGAGTTGTTCAAACACCTGTTGGCAAGTTTCAAACTTCATATCTTCCTGGCCTATTTAAGAACTGCTGGGCATCAAGTCTTCATCTGTCCTGGTTTCTGAAAACATCCCTGAAAGAGATAGGGCTAGAATATTTGTTGGAATCCTGCAGTGAGCAGACTTTGGGATTATGTTAGCAGATAAGACAGAATTGGGAAGGTAGGGGAGGCCTCAGAAATTATGGAGAAATCACCCCAGGGTTTTTTTTAGGGATGAAGTGGTGAGGGATGTAAATGAGTAGTCTTGCAGACTCTGTTTCGGGCTCCCAGCAAAGCGTAAGCACCTTGTAGAACAGTGGGCCTCCTAGAAAGAGCATGGACTTGGGAATCAATAGATCTGGCCCTTGCCTGCTGTGTGCCCTTGGCAAGTCACTTAATTTTTCTGTGCCTCAGTTTCCTCAACTGTAAAATGGGAATTTATAACTTTTCTCCCTCCTCTCTAGTCTCTGAGCCCCATGTGGGATGGGGACTCTGTCCGATCTGTGTTGCATCTACCCCAGACCTCAGTGCAGGGTTTGATACACAGTAAGGGCTTAGCAAATACCACGACTATTATTACTATTTTTGTGGGCCGGAAATCCATCTCATGCTTCTGTTGTGTTTTCCCAAGCTTGTAGTACTCTGAATTGCAATCGATCGTATTTTTTTTAGCACCTACTGTGTTTAGAGTACAGTACTGAGCACTTAGAAGCCAACAGAATTGCTCTCAAGGAGCTTCCAGTTGCATCCAGTGAATACTCAATAGTTACTCTTACCCCTACCACTATTAATAATAAGGTCAGAGAGAAGGTAGAAATGCTTCTTGTTAATTAAGAAAAACCAAAACTCTGCCATTATGTTAGCTTCAAATAATCTTTTTGACGCATCTCTCGTAGTACATAAGAATCCCTACGCCACCTAAGACCGTTCAGAAGAAGTGGAAAGTTAAGGGGGCTGACCGGGACTCTACCAAGATCAATAGCCTGTTTGTAAGCTTTTTGAGAATCCATAAAGCTCTTCGTAAACATGTTAGAATTGAACAAAAACAAATAATTTACTCAGATGATTGATATTCAGAAGGAAAGCTTAAATAGTCAATTCTCTAGACAAAAATCCAGGCTTGTGTTCTTCTGGGCTCACGGATAACCTTAGTTCATACTACCTTCCCTGAGAAGCATCTAGAATGCGAGGAATTCAAAATTAGATCTTCCTTGACACTATCCATTTATCCCATGGTGGAACCAAGTGTGCATTTAAATGAATGGCCCATTTGGGGAGCCCTGGTACCTGCTGGGATGCCTCTGAGGGTGCTAACTCCCAGGAAGTGGAGAAATCAGAGCCAACATCTGCCAGAAGAGTGAATGAAATTAAAGATTAAAGCACCAGAATTTGGCTTTACTCACACAGTGTGACTAACTCTCTGTAGCTAGCTGGAATACTTACTTTCATAGCTGTACTGAATCCTCAGTCTTCCATGTTTCTGTGGAAGCAACGTGGCCTAGTGGATAGAGCACGGGTCAGGGAGTCAGAAGGACCTGGGTTCTAATCCAGGCTCCTCCACTTGTCTGTTGTGTGACCTTGGGCTAAGTCACTTAACTTTTCTTTGCCTCAGTTACCTCATCTGTAAAATGGGGATTAAGAGTGTGAGCTCTTTGTGAGGCAGGGACTATGTCTAAACTGATTATCTTGAATCTACTCCAAGACTTAGAACAATACATGGCACACAGTAGGGGCTTAACAAATACTGTTATTATTATCATCATTCAAAATAATAATTATGGTATTTATTAAGTGCTTACTATATGCCAGGCACTATACTAAGCGCTGGGGTGGATATAAGCAAATTGGGTTGGACACAGATCCTGTCCCACATGGGGCTCACAGTCTTAACCACCATTTTACAGACAAGGGTACTGAGGCACAGAGAAGTGAAGGTCACACAGCAGGCAAGGGGCATAACCAGGATTCAAACCCAAGACCTTCTGACTCCCAGAGAAAGGGAAGGAGCAAGGGCCTTCGAGTCAGGTTCTGGGCTCTATTGTCAACTTTACCACTTGCCTATTATGTAACCTGGGCAAGTCATTTAACTTCTAATGGCTCTGTTTCCTCATCTGTAAAATGGGTAAGCTTGTTTATTGTTATATTGTATTCTCTCAAGCACTTAGTACAGTGCTCTGCACACAGTAAGTGCTCAAAAAATATGATTGAATGAATGAATGAAATACTGGTTCTTTTTCTCCCTTAATCAGTGAATTCATGCAGGGCAGACTGTGTCGCAAGTGATTATCTTGTATCTAACCTAGCACTTAATACAGTGCTTGGTACATAGTAAGCGCTTACTGAGTACCACAATTATCATTATACTCAAAAATCTAATCACACTCATGCATGCATAGATTCTGCCTCTTTGAGATAGGAAGTCATAAATGGAGAAGCTTCCCAATGAAGGGAAAGAGATCTCTAGATTATATAAATCTCTCTTGGATGGGATTTATGGGTAAAAATTATTGCTCACTCTGGTGGCAGATAGCCTAGAACCTATATACTTCTTTCAGCGTCCCCTATCTCTCTCTTCTTCAGAATATCTCTCTCCAAAAATATTTGGCCCTATCTAACTTGCAATTTTGCAGTTATGTGTGTGTGTGTGTTTAAGAAAAAAAAAACACTCTTCAAGATGCTACTTTGTTTACACCAGTTAATTATTTAAGAGGATTCTTTAAGCCCTCACCACTCAACCTTTACAATTCCACACAGAAACAAAGATAATTTAGTAGGCTAAGAATCTTTATGCAAATCAAGTTTTCTAGTGCGGAAAAGGGCACATCACAGCTTCAGCCTAGTGAGATTTGGACACCAGAGCATAATAGTGTACAGTACTGCACATCGTGAGAGTTAATGGGCAAAAATGGGTAGCAATTTGTTGAACATGTGCAGCAATATTAATAATACAGCATTAATTTATAGCTTCTGCAGATGATTTCTAATAGACATACCAACATGTGTATGTATAATACATAAATACATACATTAAAGTTTAATGCATCCACAGCACTGCATTCACCCACAACACTTCCTGTTGACACGTTTTATTATCTTTAATGCTGATTGTTGTGGTGGTTCATATGCTGCTGAGGTGACAGGACTAAGGATGACAGGGGGTGCTGAAAGAGAAAAATAACTCTGTAATCTTTTTCTGGCTTGTTTACCGCTTTAGACGGTCTTTCCAAAACAGAGGACTAATCACTAATGTCCTTTATATCCCGTTGGAAACAGGATCCCACTGTACTAACATGAGCTGTAAAGAGCCAGTTTTGTTCTTGTGGCTAATTATACTGGATTTATAAATGCCATTATGGAGGTCATCCCCGGTAGGGAAATGTTTTTTCTTCATTTTGTTTTTTTGGTGGGGGTGGGAGGGTATATTTTCATCAGTTTTAAGAAGTGAGACCTGTTTCCAACTTGAATGAACTAAAAGTTCATTAACTAAAATGATATGAGTAGAATCCCTAATTTGAATCTTGGCAGTAGTGTCTGTGGGAAAAATTAATCAGTGAATGGTATTTGAGCACTTAGTGAATGCAGAGCGCTGTACTAGGTGCTTGGCAAAATACAGTTCAGTAGAGTTGGTGGTCATGATCACAGGTCAGCTAGAGACTAGAGGGGGAGACAGACATTAAAATAAATTACAGATGGATATGTACCTAAGTGCTGTGGGGGTGGGGTAAAAATCAAAGTGCATAAGGGCTTCAGACCCAAGTGCATAAGTGACGCAGAAGGGAGGATAGATAGGGGAAGTGAGAAGCAGAGCGGTCTAGCAAAAAAAGAAACGGGCTTGAGAGTCAGAGGAACTGGGTTCTAATCCCGGCTCTGCCGCTTATCTGCTATGTGACCTTGGACAAGTCACTTAACTTCTCTGTGCCTCACTTCCCTCATCTGTTAAATGGGGATTAAGACCGTGAGCCTCATGTGGGACACGGACTGTGTCCAACTTAGTTATTGTATATGTACCCCAGTGCTTACTACAGTGCCTGGCACATAATAAGCACTTAACAAATGCCATTAAAAAAATAGTGGGGCCTTAGTGAAAGAATGGCTCTTAGAGGAGATGTGATTTGAGGGAGATTTGAAGATAGGGAGCATGGTGGTTTGTTGGATTTAAGGGAAGGAATTCTAGGCCAGAGGAAGGATGGGGGAAAGGGTTCAGCCTCAAGAAAGGGCCGTGGGGTGCAGAGTGGAAAAAAGCACAGACCTGGGAATCAGACGATCTGGGTTCTAATTTCAGCTCTATCAGTAGCCTGCCGGGTGACTGGGCAAGTCACTTAACTCATCTGCAAAATGGGGATTTAATACCTGTTCTCCCTCCTCCTTAGACTGGGCTATGTCCAACCAATTAACTACAGTGAGTAGGTTGGTGTCGGTGGAGTGAAATTCGTGGGTTGAGTTATAGGAGATCAGTGAGGTAAGGTAGGAGAGGACAAGCTGATTGAGTGCCTTGAAGCTGATAGACATTTCTGTTTGATGCAGCGATGGATGGGCAATTATTAGAGGTTTTTGAGTAGAGGGAAGATGTGGACTGAAAATGATCTGGGTAGCAGAGTGAAGTATCGATCGAGAGGGAAGAGGAAAGTCGTGGCCAAATCTAAGCGCTTGGGTTGGCGCGGTAGTGAGGGAAGAAGAGATGGATTCTAGAGATGTGAAGGTATATCTAACAAGATTTTGATAACAGACCAAATATGATATGCTGGCTGAGAGAAATGAGTTGGGAGGCTGGCACTGGAGAAATAGATTTGGGAATCATTCATGTAGGGATGTTAGGTGAAGCTTTGGGAGCAAATGAGCATCTGGAGAGCTCTGAATATTTCCCTGAAAGACCATTTTAATGGCTGTAACTGATGGAGCAGGGTGAAAAAATATTAAAAATAATTTCCTCCTTACCTTCTCAGGATCTTGAGGAGCTAGTCCCACCACCTACTTTTTTCTTCTACTTTTATGAGTTTGAAGATTTCTTATTCAGGGTCTTTTTTGTCCATTACAGGGGCAGAAGTTCAAAGTAGAGGTTTCTAACTTCTACCCGGAAATTACAGCTGTTTTTGTTGTTTCTCTTTTTTTAGCCAATGTGCTCAGTTCAACTCTGTCGTCTCTGCTGTGGGCCTGTGGCTTTTTTGATAATGCATATTTGCAGCCTGCCATAGACTTGGCAGCAATAACTATTTCACTATGGGACACAAAAGGGCAACAATATGGACAGAAGATGTGGGATCTCTAGCATAGCAAGGAGCAATAAGATGCCTCCACATATGGCAAGTTGGGGCTTCTGGGATTGCTGGTCTCTTTCCTCTGCAGCAGGACAGAAATAGAGGGAATCATATTTTTATTAAGAGCCAGTCACCCAAGTCTACCCATATCTTGTATCTTCACTATGCATTTTGACTAGAAAGTTGTTTAGGAATTAGAGAGCACTTGTCCACCAATGTAGACCTGTCTGGTTACAACTTGTTTGGTGCCTGAAGAAGTAATGTGTGAGCATGTGAGAAGCACTGGGATGAGTGAGCACTATATTCCATAATGTGGGGTTGGTAGGAATGCAGTCGTTGCATTATGGGATCACTGAGTGTAGCCCAAGGCATATTATAACCATTTGCTCATCCCTAGAGCACATGGAGATAAATTCATACAGGAACCTGTGTCACCTCACCAGCCTGTTCCAGGATCCGTCAGTGTGAGTTCTTTTCCTGCTGTGAGAAAGTTGATACCAAGTGAGATTTCCCTGGGGAGAAACGCCAAATACAACAGTTTTACTGGCCCAGCCATCAACATCACTGGGGAAGGGGTTGGGCTTTTTCAGAGGGAACCTAATCCTGGCCTTTATGTTTGTGCCATGCAGGCAAACTGGCCTCTATAGCCCACTAACTGGTCCCTACTGAAGAAAGACCGGATGGACATATTGTGTTTGCCAGGCAAAAGGAATCGAACGCTTGACTCAGGGCTTTTCTCCAGAGGGCCCTGATGGATTTCTCTCTCTCTCTCTCTCTCTCTCTCTCTCTCTCTCTTTGTTTAGTGGTGTTTATTAAGCACTTACTATGTGTCAGGCACTATACTCAGTGCTGGGGTAGACACAGGATAATCAGGTTAGACACCGTCCCTGTCCCACATGGAGCTCACAGTCTTAATCTCCATTTTACAGATGAGGTAACTGAGACACAGAGAAGTAAAGTGACTTGTTCAAGGTCACACACAGATGAGCGGCAGAGTGGGATTAGGTCCTCTGACTCCCAGGCCTGTGATCTTTCCACTGGACCACACTGCCTCCCTTCTTTGCTTGGGTGGAATAGGCATGGCTCCATTCCACATGGAATTACTGATCTATCATACAGCCTAAACACTTGTCAGTGAGATACTGGGGAGGACCAGACAGGAGCTGAAAGGGTTGCCCTACTCTTCGTTATTGCCATGAATCCGGTTAACCTGGGCTCTGCAGGATTCTCTTGGGAAGGACAACAGTGCTGTGTTCTAGCTTCTGAAGTAACAACTAGGCAGTAAAGAAGGCAAGTGGCTTTTTATCATTTTGTCGACTGTGTTGGAAAGAGATTCTGTTGGATGGAATACAGTGGAATATACTGTGCTACTGTTACTCAAATGGTGAGGGAAGGAAAGGTTTGGAATCACATCATTCATGCAAAGTTCCAGACACTTGTAGATGTGCAAGACATTTCTCCCAGGCTGAGCATGGTCAGCTTAAAAGAAAATTCTGCACACAGTTGAGGCTCAATAAACCCTAAGGATTGCACAGAGCACAGTAGCTTTCCAGAGGAGAACCCCAAATCTCTGGATAGCTCAAATAATAAATACAGATCAAACTTGATGAGTCGTCATACAAAAAAACTAAATAGCCCCTGACAGTGAGAGAGAGTCTGCATTTCTGAGGTTTCTTAAGGTCCTTTAAGCACTTGACTTTCACCCCAGCCTCAACCCCACAGTACTTGTGTGCATGGCCATAATTTATTTTAATTTCTGTTTCCCCTTCTTGCTTATAAGCTTCTTGTGCAGAGGAAACATATCTACCAACTCTAGTATTTTCCCAAGTGCTTAGTACAGTTCTCTGCGCACAGTAAGTGCTCAGCAAGTACCACTGGTACCTTAGTGTACCACTTGTACATACAAACTGAAAGACAATTCAGTATCTGGTTGTTGCCAGCTTTACTCTTATGCTACCTGGTGCCCTTACTAGAAGCTGTGGGATATCAATATCTAGGTAGCAGGCTTTGTACACATCAAAATAAGATTCACTCTAGCAGGCTTATTGTCAGAGAATTAGCTCCCACACTGCTACAGATAGGCTAATTCTGAGAGGAATAGCTTAAAATAAATCCTCACTGGCATGCTGGTTTTAGGTCAGAGCCTTGGGATAACATTTGGCTAAAATCATGTTCCGTACACATGTTCTGGAACCCTGAAATAGTTATCTCAGAAAAAATAGTGTCTGAGAATAAAGCAGAAAGAGGGATTGAAAATTATCTGGAGTGAAAAGCCAACTTTTGGGCTGGTGTTAGATTTCAGAAGACACCAGCATGATGTAACATGCATAGTGTAGATCTGTAATTGTTCTTGTCCTGTAAGTAAATGAAAACTTCTAATGCTTTTAGCTGCTTCTTTGGGAGCCCCAAATTTCACATTCTCTGTATTGGAAGGCGTTGACTAAATGGTCAGGCAATTGCGATTCCTGGCTCTCTTAAATAACCGTAAAAACTACCTATGAATAATCCTTGAGCCTCAATGCCATTTTAACATAATAAACACCTTCTGGGACTACCTTAGTAATTACAGCAAGAAAAATAATTCTCATCTTGTAGCTATGGTGGATTTGAAGCCAGTGCCTAGATTATCCTTAAATACCTCTTACTTCAGGGAAATCTAAATCTAACATTATGACATTGCATTTGCCAGTTTCAAATTATTACCACTATTATTTCAGCATCCACACGAATGGCAGTTAATGGATGGTGATCCAGTAAGGGAGTGGTCCGAGGGCTGGGGAAAGGGCCAGGGCAAGAGCTTGGCTGTCTGAATTGGAAATGTGCAAATGTTAGAATGAACCCAACTGTTCGAATCCAGATCTCAGCCTAGTTTTTTTTCCTTACAGAAAAGACGTTACATAATCATGGCTTTTATTAAGCAGTTACTACATGCCTATGGCACTGAAAGTAACCCGGGATGAGTTGGGACTCAATTTTAGTTAAAAGAAGTTCTGGAGGGGCTGTGGTGACGGTCTTCTCAGTGGCGGGGGTGGGGGGTGGGCAGGGGGGATCCACTCCGCCAGGAGGGCCCGAGCTCGGGGAGCGGTACCGCTCCCTTAGGAAGGAGTTTTAATCTGTGTAACCAGAGCTGATAATCAAATGTATCTCTTAAAACTGGTGACTGGTTTTAGTTTCTCAATAAAACTGAATTAGCTCTGTGTAACCTATGAAAAAACACTTTTCATCCCTATATGCTTTGTTTGGAAATTTCTTACCATTCTTTGATTCTTACAAACCCCCTCATTCTCCTCCCAAGCACTTAGTACTGTGCTCTGCACACAGTAAGTGCTCAATAAATACGATCCAGCCCCATCGTCACTGCAATGTTTATGGTAGCCGCTGCTGCCACAGCACTCCGATGCCTGTTCCTGGGCTCTTGCCGCATCTCTCACTCCCATCTGCGTCTCCCTGACTTGGTCCCTTTATTCATCCCCTCTCCCATCCCCACAGGACTTATGTACGTATCTGTAATCTATTTCTTTATATTAATGTTTTTCTTCCCCTCTAGAGTGTAAATTCATTGTCAGGGCAGGGAAAGTGTCTGTTTATTATTACTTTGTACTCTCCCAAGTGCCTAGTACAGTGCTCTGCACACAGTAAGCGCTCAGTAAATACGATTGATGAATGAATGAGCGAATGGGTTTCCTCCCTAGCCCGCTGCAGTCTTCTCTTGCCAATCCTGGATGATGGTGGTGCTGACGATGTATCCGTGTCACAAGCCAACGGTCGAACCGACTTTTCCAAATCCTTTCCCTCCCCCGACAATTTTCAGCTGGAAGGGCTGCCCTCTGCCATCCCAGCCACAAATAAAAAGACTAGGTTGTGGGATTGGGACAGGCAGTGCTGTTCATCAGAATGCTGTGGACCTGTGTTGTGCTGCCAAACCAAGTAGCTTCCAGAGTGCCAAACGTAAGCTTTCTGCTCTGATGGCCAGTCATTAATGAGCGAGAATAATAATAAAGTAATGACAATAATAATAATTGTGGAATTCGTTAAGCCCTTACTGTGTGCCGGACACTGGGGTGAATGCAAGCAAATTGGATTGGACACAGTCCCTGTCCTGCATAAGGATCACAGCCTTAATCCCCATTTTACAGATGAGGTAACCGAGGCATAGAGAAGTGAAGTGACTTGCCCAAGGCCACACAACAGATGAGTGGCGGAGCCGGAATTAGAACCCACGACCTTTGACTCCCTGACCCGTGCTCCATCCACAAACTGTTCTTGCCGGCTGGAGACGTGGACCTGCGGGGAGGAGAGGGCTGCTCTTGGGGAAGGGCTCTGGGGCTGAACCCGTCACATGTGACTAAGCAATGTGCCAGCTGTTTGCATGGGCAGCGACAACTGGTTGAGCTGCCTGGGAGTCAGGTCCCAGGTTTGGCAATCCAAATGCACCTTTCTGCCACTCAGCAGTATTTCCACACATGGAATTGTTTTTTTCGTACTGTCCATAGGGTCCAAAATGGTTTGAGGTGTTTATTTTTAAAATTTCTAAACATTTCCACGTTTCCAAACTTTAGAATCATAGTTACCACTAGTGTGCTCTGGAGTCTTCTGTGGTTTAGGGGCTCAATTAAAGGCATGTTAACCCAGTTTCTTCGCCACTGTGCTTTCTGGATTTTGACTATTTGCCTCTGTTAACTACTCATTACATCACTTGATATACGTGAATATTAATGCTAAGAATCACGATACGAGGTCTGTGAACTTTGCGTGTTTGAACTAGCCTGAAACAAATGGCTGTTCAAGTTATTTTCTAAGCTGTTGTGTACCACATCATCTCCTTCCACTTACTGGAGTATTGCTAGTTCTTCTTTGTCTTCCTTGTATATGACCCTGGAAAACCTTATGTGGTTGATTTCTCCTACTACTAGGCCCAGATAATAGAATGACTTTTTAGGAGAACCCAAATTATCCCCAGAAGACCTTTTTATCACTAGCTTTTGTTCCCTGTGGATAGAAGAGTTTCAGTTTCAGTCTAATTCAAATATTTAAGAGACAGGGGCAACCTGGATCGAGTGAGGAGTTGGGAAAGCTTGATTATTGGACATAATTCCCAGTACTGAACTCTATTCCACTCTCTCCTGCTTTTCCTTCCCACCATTTCCTAAGTGCCTTACCTTTCTTTTATCAGTTAGACAATCATCGCTATTTGTTTAAAGTGTTATTTATTATTCCTGCGATAGTTGTTTATGATAATTCCTGTAATAACTGAAAGCAAATGAAGCTGTAGTTGCTTTTGTTTGAACAGGGTAGTGACTCTAGTGGATAGAGCCAAGCTGGTGGTACTAGTTAGGAGAAGGATGCCGGGGCAGATTCCTGAGAACCTTTTACCAGCAACAATATTTTACTTGGGTCAAAAGGTTTTGTTTTGGGGGGCCACAGAACTGTCTCAGGACTTAAATCATTCAAAAGAAATGACTCATGGGTGCCATCTCCTGTTCCCTGCCCCTTGTCAAATGAGAATGCCTTTGATGCAGCTGCTGTTGAGTTTGTGTATACACACACACACACATATGCGCACGCACACAAAATCACTTCTGCTTTCTAGGAGCTCACATTCTTCCCAAGCTCACCAAAAACAAGCCCAAATCAAAAAGTAAATGCCAGATTTAAGTGAAATCCTACCAGATTTTAATCCTGCCCCTTTCTTTCTCACAGTAGAGATTCTGTAAAGCATCTTAGGCTCCTTGAGAAAATATATAATTGTTTTCCACAAGTAAACAGCAATTATTCTTACGTTTCCCAAGGCAAACAGCTTTGGCTTCTCCTTCATTTGTCCCTCTGAGGCCCTCCCTACCTCTCTGATGTGCCTGGGTAATTTTTGTATTTCTCACCCTTCCCCCCCTAAAGCATATAGTGAGATAGAATGTTGCTGACTTGTCAGCTTGCTTATCATGAGCAACATTACAACTGCTTTCTATATTTGTGTTTTCCCTTCTGAAGGAAACTATAGGGCCTATATACAAAACACAAGAAGTGGTGGGCTTGTTTCTCCCAATGCAGCACTACAGGCAAAGCTAGGCAGTCTTAGGGCTGTCAGGGAACAGGTTGCCCAAATGTACGCCCCCCTCCCTCCCCCGCCCTTGCCATTCTCCAAGTGAAGCAACCTATGTCACTGGGGAGTCTTCTGAGGTTAGAAATGGAGTGACAATGGGGCATCCGTGCTTGCAAAGTTGGGTACCTCAGGTCATCAGTTGGGTGGGCTGGAGTAGCTGACAATCCCTAAGTGATCCAGGCTGGCCCAGGTGAGGCTCTGATTTGTGGGGAATCCCTTGGAGAGGTTGGGCTGATTCCCCAGAACTAATACCAACTACAGGGCTAGGTTCATTGGAAAGACTATCTGCTGGAGTGCAGGCTGCAAGATCACTTCCCTCACCCAAAAACTGCCCGCTCTGTTCGTCTTCCAGGCTGCCTTCAAGATGGGTGCAGATGCATACTGAGTGGGATGCTGTGTGGCAACCCTAGCCAGGAATCGGGGAAGGAGCACCAATTCCCTTCCTGCCCCCACCCCCATAATCTACAGGTTTTCACTGCATGGAGGTGGGGGGTCAGGGCTCAGGATTTGTAGCTCAAATCCAAACTCAAAATATGAAGTAGAACAAAATAGTTTTCACCATACCAAACACCGTTAAGTAGTTCTGATTTGGAATCTGTATAAAATGGAACTCAAATTTTAAAGATCTGTGTTTTTTCGGAGTGAGGAGGGAGGTTGTTATTAGGCACTTACTATGTGTCAAACACTGTTCTAAGCTCTGGGGTAGATATAAGTAAATTAGGTCACTCACGTCTGTGTGTCACATGTACTTGATGTATGCACAGGTTCCTCAGGAAGAATCCAAATTTGAGGGAAAGAGCAGGAAAACCGAAGTTTTTGTTTACAATTCTGATATTTCAGTTTGTGGTTGCCGAGGGCAGCCATTGGTAGGCTATCAATAGTTTTGCCATTTCTCAGACCTTAATGAGCAAAGCAAGTTGCCTATTAATGCGCTCCTCTGGGATCTCTTTATTCACTATAGGAGTGGAAAAGACTGGACTTTAGAGTCCAACCACTTCTGCAGAAATATTATTCAGCCACCCAGGATTTGATGCTCCTATAGTTGAGAGTTCTGTCATTTGTTCTTATGAGTGTGGAAGGAAAAATAAGTGCAAAAGAAGTTTATCTGAAAATACCAAGGTGCTGCACAGCCATGAACTACTAGTTAAAGTTTGCGACTTGATGATTGTTGAATGTCGTGACCATTTTCCACTTTGGGTGAGTGGTTATACTTACTTATTTCAGGTAATTTGGAGAAGTCTCCTCCAGGCAAGAATTCTGCTCTCCAGGTCATTTTTCTAGTGCGTAGACTTCAGTCTTGCTGCACTGTTCCTAATCTTAGTTAGCCAGATTTCTGTTACCCCAGAACACAAGGGGGTGAGCCTAGCTCCTGGTGGGCATCGAACATCACTATCAATTCCATTCCATTGTACTGTCCCAAGTGCTTAGTATAGTGTTCTGCACTCAGAAAGCCCTTGATAAATACCACTGACTGATAAGATCACAAAAGTTTGTGAAAGCAATACGGAGAGAGGAAAAAAGAGACTGAAAAGGAGAGAGAGACTGAGAAAGAAGGAAAAGGGTGACAGGCAGAAGGGGGAAGAATAGGGAAAAGGAGGAGATGAGTCATTGAGCTATCCTTCACTCAGTCTTTCTTATTTATTGAGCACTTACTGTGAACCGAGCACTGTCCTAAGCACTTGGGAGAGTACATTACAATGGAGTTGGTAGACACGTTCCCTGCCCAGAAAGAGTTTACGGTCTAGATGGGGAGATGGATGTTAAAATACATTACAGGTGTGTACATGAGTGCTGTGGGGCTGGGGGTGGGGTGAATAAATGGTAGGAATCTAAGTGTATAGGCAGTACAGAAAGGAGAGAATGTAGGGGAAATGAGAACTTAGATGACTATTGAATGATTGAGTTGTCATTTAAATAAGGCTTTGAAGGTGGGGAGAGTGGTGGTCTGCTAGGAGGGAGTTCCAGGCCAGAGACGGCGGGCGAGGGGTCAGCGGTGAGATGAACCAGATGGAGGCCCAGCGAGTAGGCACTGGCCTGGTTCATGCTTTCCTGTACTTATCCTGTACCCATCCCCTGCAAGGGGACACTTGCAGCTCTTCTGCCACCAGTCATACCCGAGCCAGAGCATAGCAGCTGTCCTGGCTATTCTGGCCCTTGGGCACTTTCTCGGCATTTTTGGCACGTGCATTTACGCCACATGTCGCAGTTCTGACACAGGCCATTGCCACCAAAGAGCAGTAAGAGAAGGCTTGGTAGCTCTTCTCCTTCCTTCTCCTCCTCCTTGTTGCCATATTGCCATTTCCACCCAGGGTAGCACCCCCTTCCACCACTCCAACCTAAAGTGGGCCTTGCTAGGTCCTGCTAGTGGCCATTTGGGCAACAAGAGAGAACCCTGAAAGCATCTCGATTGTTTGCCTGCCCCAAATTGTTTATTGAGACTCATTTCTTCAATCCCCACCCATTTGGAAACTTGAATGTTGTCACACATTGTCAAACCAGGAGCCTTTAAAAAAAAAAAAAAAAGCGTAAAACCCAGTGAACAGGAGGAGATGGTGCATCAACGAGAAGGTAAGTGAATTCACCCCAGGCAGGTTCTTGCAAGTTTTCCCCTTCCGCATGCTTGCTACCTCCCGAAAGTTTCCCGTACAGATTCTCTGCAAGCATCCACTTGCAGAGTCCTATCGGTAGCACCTTGGATTCGCCGAAGAATTTAGCACATCATGTGCATTTAGGCAGTGACTCTTTTCTCAGCACACTCCTCACCTTTCGGAGCTTTCTGCTAAAACAACAAATTAGCACTCACCTTCGCCAAACCCACAAATATTTGTACAATTAAGTAGCGAGCTTTGTAGTCAGAAAGGGGAAAGAGTTCTCTTGCATTTTGTGGCGCCAAGCAGATTTTTTTTTGGTCCTGCAAGATTAAGTCAGATTAACAGTATCAACTAAATAGGGTAACCCTCAGTGTATTAAATAATGAACTGAAGCACTCTACTTAAGGAATGCATAATTCATTAGCTTTGATATTTGGAGGGGCTCGAAAGCTCCTGGGAAGGTGGCATTTGATAAGTTCATGGCAGCCTATTAGGACAAAAGGTTTTCCTGGATTTCAGAAAGTAACCATAATGAAACGGTGCCGGGACTGTGCCTCTGGGATTGTGGAAACTGAAGACCAGTCCTTCCTACGCATCACTCAATTATCACCCATTGGTTTCTCACCTGCAGTTAGCTGGTCTTCTTCCAGTGGTCTGTGTTCCACTTGGGTCTCCACTGTACCCTCACCGGCCCCGTGCTCTGCTGATTTCTGTCAAATGGAAAGTGATAAGGAGACACAATTCAAATACAAAACAGATCTTGGTAGCTGAGTGTAAAAAGCGCATCCCGAGACAATGCCAGTATAGTTCTCATGGATTGGTAATTCCTTGGTGTAGGGTCTTTTGGGCATTATTGGGCTTCTCATTCATCCTCAGACACATACCATATCTAGAGCCATTAGATTCAGGCAGTCCAGCTGGGCAAGTTAAGCAGGCGATGTGTAAATGGGAGGGAGTTGCAAGTACCAGGGGCCAGAATTTAATTTCAAATAACTGGTGACGGAGAAGCAGCGTGGCTCAGTGGAAAGAGCACGGGCTTTGGAGTCAGGGCTCATGAGTTCGAATCCCAGCTCTGCCACTTGTCGGCTGTGTGACTGTGGGCGAGTCACTTAACTTCTCTGTGCCTCAGTTCCCTCAACTGTAAAATGGGGATTAAGACTGTGAGCCCCACGTGGGACAACCCGATTCCCCTATGTCTACCCCAGCGCTTAGAACGGTGCTCGGCACATAGTAAGCGCTTAACAAATACCAACATTATTATTATGTCTGGGATGGAAATCACATTTTATCCCCTTGAGGTCATGAAAAAAATACAAATTCTACAATTCCTTCTGGAAGGAAAACGGGTTTCAGGGAAATATCAACTCAGGTCCTTTCCAGTTCTTCAACCACCCTTTTGCTGTGCTCTTTTTTTTGGCCAGGTCCATCAATATTGTCATCTTCCATGCATAATATTGAACAGGTGGAGGTTGTGCCCTCAGGAATCAACCCTCCAATAGGGAAGATAGAACAGATTTACATAAAATCAACTTAAGTAACTTACTGGTACTAAAACCGAGGCACAGGTTTTTTCTGTATTTATATCAATACCCAGTTCTATAATATGAGAGTGGTGTTCGTGGAAATCTCTGCATTAAAGAAAACTTGTGCTATAACCCCCATTCTGAACCCATGCATATGCAGACAAACCACATTTTTGGAAGAGCACTTCCTTATTCCCTAACAGATTTCTCACCTAAATGTGTTGGTGAAAGCATATATTATGGCAGAACTGAGTGTTTCTAGGTAACTGTACTGCAGAATCAAAGGGGATGTGACTGGTGGTGAACTTTTAAACCAGGATCTTTGAGCGTGGCTGAGAATCCAAGCGTGACAAACAATCCCTTCCCCAGTGGGCGCTTACAAAGATTTCCCCTTGTTGCACTTGTTGCACAATGCCTGAGGCTGTTTCAGTCTCTGCTTTAGAGTCCCAGCCTTTGCCTAGCTTCTGCTCAGAAGCAGTCACCCCGCTTCTGTTGGCTGCACACCTGGTTGATCTGCTGCTGCTTCTGCTGCTCTGTCTTACATCAAATCATTTGAGATCTTTAAAGTGTATCTTCTGTCTACTCCATTAATTGCTTGCCCATTTTAACTTCTATTAGGTCAGCTGTTAGGGTAGTCTCCTGTCCTCGCAATCCCTAATGGCTAATGCTTCAATGCTAATTTTTTCCCTGTCAGATGTTTTTGCTGGGGATGCTGTCTAGTTAAGGTGACATTATCTATTGTCCATAAACATCATTGGTAGAACTTTTCTAGAAACTGGATGCAGTATCTGTGACAGGGCCCGGTCTCCCAGCCCTAAAGAAGGCTGCATGGTGCGATTGCTTTCTAGACCTTTCATCTGTCTGAATCTTGGCAATGCTTTCTTATCAGCTTAAAAGTTTTAGCAGAGGAAGAGAAGCCTTGGATAAAGTACAGAAACTAACTCATTGCCCTATTTCCCACTGTGGACAGCGTTTGTCTCTCTTTACTGCTGTATTGTACTTTCCAAGCGCTTAATACAGTGCTCTGCACGCAGTAAGCGCTCAATAAATATGATTGAATGAGTGAATGAAGTAACTTTGCCTTTATATCACCCTTATTTTGTCTCTGCTGATTTTACTCCATTCTGCTTTGGATTAAGCATGTCACTGAACTGAGTTGTTTACTGGTGTTGTTTTACTGATTAACGTGGTTTGTTACTGCCATATTGACTGCTAAACTTTGACCCTTGTGCGTTATCGCAATGACTGCTCCATGGTTCTGGCCCATCATGTTGCTCAAGGTTGTGAGACTGGAACATCGAGAGTGTTTTTGGCAGGGCTTGAGGACTGCTGAGGTCCTGTGGATTTAGGACAGCCTTCTAAGTTTGACAGAACCTTTGACAGTTATTTCTCCTGTATATACATAGGATCATTTCTCAGATTTCATTGTTTCTGAAGAAACAGAAGAATAGTGCTTGGACTACCAGATGACAAAAGTAACACAGTGGTAATGTCATCAAAAGACCGACTGCCCAGTCTCCTGCTGCCTTCTCTTCTGCCTCTCATCCCCTAAATGTGTTGTCCGTCAAGGCTCTTTTCTGGGTCCTCTATTCTTGTCACTTTACGTTCACTCCTTCAGCGACCTCATCCACTTCCAAGGCTTGAACTACCACCTCAAAGGAAATGATCCTAAGGGTATGTTGCTAGCCCCAGCCTCTCTCTGCTATATCTGCCTACTTGCATTTCCCCTTGCCTACTAGACATCTCCATAGGGATGTCTTGCCAGACCCTCAGGGTAGTATGTCAAAAATTGAACTCTTCTTTCTTCCTAAATCCTCTCCACTACTTAACTTTGTTTTCCATCCCAGTTGACCCTCTTCCCTTTTCCAAAGTCTACAGAGAAGCAGTGTGGCCTAATAAAATGGGTATAAGACACCTGTTCTCCCTTCCCTGTAAACTGCCAGGCCTTTGTGGGACAGGGAGTGTGTCTGACCTGGTTATCTTGTATCTACCCTAACACTTAGTAAAGTACCTAACAAGCACCACTACTCTAATAGTAATAATAATAATGATAATAATAGTAACCTTTACATTGTTATTGATTCTTCACTCTCTTTCAACTCACATGTGCAAACTGCTGCTAAATAATATCAAAATCCTTCTACAACATCTCCTTTCTATTGTATCTAACCTGGTTTGGCGCTCATCATCTCCCACATTGACCGCTCCTGGCCCTCAGCTTCTCCCCTCTCCAGTCTGTACTTCACTCATATCATCTTCATGAAACATCATTGTACACTTTTCTCCACTTCTTTAAAATCTCCATTTATTTTTGTGTTAAACAGAAACTCCAGTTCATCAGCTCTCTTCATCATACCCTGCTACATACACTCCAGCTCACACTCTTCATTCCTCATCTAACTGTGCCTCATTCTTAACTCTTCTACCCTGGTTCATGCCCTTCATCTTTCCTGGAACTCTTTCCCCCTTCTACTTCCATCAATGAGTGGTAGTTACTGAGATCTTACTGTGTTAGCCCGACCACACCTCTTCCCATCATTAGAATCCATCTGAAATCCCACCTCTTTTCCCCAATTAATTTTTCTTCTCCCCAGGTCACCTTCTCCCTTCTATCATCTCAGCACTTTCTTGCACTACCCTAGTACTTTAAGTTCCACCATGAAATCAGTTCTTCATTTGAATTAGAAATTGAAGGCAGAATTTCCAACTTGGAAGACCTTCTAATAAGAATTCTGATGGTATCTTTGGAACCATCAGAGAAAACTATCCATACCAGCTAGTGTCTGAATGGAAAATCCTAACATCTACCAGCTCAAAACTTCCAGTTGTAAATATTTTGGGACTGCCTCCCCTACTAGAGGTTAAGCTCCTTGAGGGCAGAGAATATTCCACTTCTCTATGTCATCCTTTCTCACTTCCTCAAGTTTTCTTTCAAGTGCTTAGAAGAGTGCCTTGCATCCCCTGCAGCGGGTGCTCAATATGCACTCTAGCTAATCCTACTGGATTAATGAAAAAATGGCCTGCATGCCCAGTGAAAGATGAAGGTTCAAGATGCTTCTGACCCCACATCAACACCTTGAATGGGCCATAGGAGCCACCTTGAGCAATGATTCCTTTGCAACTACTGAAGAATAAATTCAGTGACACCATGCATGAAAACACGTAAGTCAGCAGGACAAAACCCAAATTTGTCAACCTGAAAATAGTGACCCTTGAACCTTATAACAATGCAAACGGTTGCTTGACCTACACCAACATCAAAGAGCTAACGGCACTACGCTGAGGCTTTCCATCCTCCAGATTCATCCTGAAAACTCATTAAGTTTGGAAGAGACTTCAGTGGAGGGGCTTCATACAAAGTAATGCATAATTTGTGTATGGTATCAAAATTACAATACCCTTTCTTCCCCATCACTTTCCCTTCCCTCTTTATGGAATTCATGGATCATGGATTGTGCTTGTCTGAATTAAGTGAATTTGCAAACATTTCCTGGAGGAAGTGGATCTTAAACTATAATTTTAAGACAGGAGAATGAAGTAGTCCATTGTGGGCAAGAATTGTCTCTGTTTATTGCTCTATTGTACTTTCCAAGCACTTAGTACAGTGCTCTGCACACAGTAAGAGCTCAGTAAATACAATTGAATGAATGAAAATGTTATGAAACAGCACAAAGAGAGAGGCAGTGTTGCCTAGTGGATAAAGCAAGGCCTGGGAGTCAGAGGACCTGGGTTCTAGTTCTGGCTCTGCACTTGTCTGATGTGTGACCTTGGGCAAGTCACTAAACTTCTCTTTTTCTGTTACCTAATCTTTAAATGGGGATTAAGACTGTGAGCCCCATGTGACACATGGACTGTGTCCAACCTGCTTATCTCCTATCTACCCTAGTGCTTAGTACAGTGCCTGGCATATAGTAAGTGGTTAACAAATACTAAAAAAAGGTAAGGCAGTTGTTCCATAGATGTGGGTGAATATGGGCAAGGAGCCACTTTCTTTGGACATTTAAAGCGGGGCAGCAGCCCCAGCAGTTAAAGTGAAGACCAGGAGGAAGGGTATAACACATTCACACCCAGCCAGAACTAATTCCAAAACTCAATAACTAAACAATTCTGTTAAGTCTTCATTAACCCTATCCATAATTGTGCTTTCTCTCTGTCTCTCTCTCTGTGCCTCTCTCTGTCTCTCTCTCTCTGCCATCCCACCTGTACTGCAAAGCATTAAACCAGTGAATTTGTGTCTTCCTGCAGCAAATACCCATTGCTCCAAAGCCACACATTTCCAGATAATCCTAGAAAAGTAGAGTAGAGAGAGATTCATAATGTAATCAGAGAAACATACTGTTATCACCAAGAAAGTTTTGTTTTGACTGTTTTTAGAATTTGAGTTGCCAGTCATTTTGTTGTGTCTTATGGACTTTTTTTTCTGAAGTTGGTCTTCTCCCTCTCCCTTCTCTCCATTGATTGTGAGTTTCTGGATTACCAGGTCTATTAATTTTTCTTTTTTGGCTGACCATCAATAATAAAATTAATAGCATAGCTGTGATTTTCACCCATTACAATGTAAAATATATTTTGCTATCCATTCTCACCCAGTTTCATTTTGGTCCTGGATCATATGGGCCAGAGACTATTTTAATGGTCCTCATAAGTGTTTCTTTAAAAAGGACACTCCACTTAATATTAAGGGAAGAAAAAAGGGGAATGTCAGCAAGTTGTCCAATGTGTTTTTTTTAGCCTTAGGCTTCTTCATGAAACTTGTTATAGCTGTCTGTCAGTTTAGTGACCCTGAATATGCTGCTGGGCTTTTCTGTGCTTTTACTTCTGTCCCTGTAAAATGGCAATACTCTTTCTAACAAGGATATTGGGAAGAATGATTAAATAAAATTGATAATTCAATGTGCCTTCAGCTAAGTCAGCCCACTGTATTATATAAAACCCACACTCTATACCTAGTCTCTATTCACATCTCTCCAACCTTGTTTGACCCAGTAGAGTTTTCCCAATGTCTTTGATGTAGTGTGATTCAGTTTTCTTTTTTGATGAAACTTTCCAAAACCAGAAATACTATGTATATTGCTCTCCTGAATTCCCACTGTCAACATCTTCTTCTGTACAGTGTTCTCAGTCCCCTGGAAAATGAAAGCAGAAGTTATCTTTCTGGGCATTTTTCAGTCTTCAAAGAAATCTTCTATCTACATCTGGGAAGGAGGTACTAGGAAAAGTCTCTTATGTTGTTAGAACCATGTTGAGACCTCACTCTACATTGTCACTGGTTGTGGAGTCATGGCAAGGAGAACTGAGTCGTTTGACCATTTTTTTAGTCCTTGGTTATTTTTCCCATGAATGGTAATCTTCCATTTGTCTGCTCAACCAGATGAAGAATGCACCTGAGCAAAGCTTGACACCCTTCATAAACACATTTCTTTGCTTACCCTTGAGGGTCAACAGGCATAATTGTATTGCAGCTTTAATGTAGCCTAAAGCAGCCATTCTATTTTTTTAGACTTTCAGTGCCCTAAAATAAATTTAGACAGGAGATCATGCATTTGACTCACACCTCTCAAATATCTTCTATAAATGGCCAGGCCAATAGCATGTGTACACTTATTGTAGAAAAACATTTCATTAATTTTTACTTACTACTGCCTGATGGTTTAGATTAACGCTAGAAGAGGAGATGATTGGTTGTGAAAGGGAAAATGATCATTTTGGACATGAAGCACCAGGAAACTCAGAAATAACTTTCTTTAAACTATAAATTTGGAGGCCAAGGCACTGCAAGCATAGCTTAGTGGATAGAGCACAGGCCTGGGAGTCAGAAGGACCTGGGTTCTAATCCCAGCTCTGCCATGTGTCTGCTTTGTGACTTTGAGAGAGTCGCTTCACTTTTCTGTGACTGTTATCTCTTCTGTAAAGTGAGAATTAAGACTGTAAGCTCCATGTGGGATATGGATGGTGTTCAACTTGATTAGCTTGAATCTGCCCCAGCACTTACTACAGTGCTTGGCACATAGTAAGTCCTTAACAAATATTTTATAAAGTAATTCTGTTTAAGTATTCTCCACACACACTCTTGATTAAATGTGCATGTAATTTGAACATAATGTTGTAAATTTGCATGCTGTAGCAGTTACCACATAGTTTAGGAAACTTACTTGTGCCACCTGAAGATATCAAGCCAATTTTCTCACCTACTCATAAATTCAGAATTCCCTCAGCAAGTGTCTATTGAAGGAGGAGATAACATACTGAGGCTAAAAAGGGAGACCAAAGGGTATTAGAGAACTTTTCTGTTTTTAATAACTTTAATAGTTAAAGTTTGAAGATGTTTTCCTAGGATTATGCATCATTGGATGTATTCATTCTTTTCTATTCTTTATTACCACTATAGTAGTACTTCTGCTTATTTGTAAGGCACTTTCCACTATAAAACTCAAAACATTTCTCCAACATTATCTCATTCATCTTCTCAACATTCACAGACACACTATATGCTTCAGTTGCTTTTATCTTATGTTCCCAAGGCAAATCAATCAATCAAAGGTATTTATTGAGCACTTACAGTGTGTAGAGCACTATATTAAATGCTTGGGAAAGTACAGTACAATAGAATTGTGTGACACATTCCCAGTTTCTGGGCAATAAATTTTGGATATGTACATAAGTGATCTGGAGCTAAGGTGAGGTGACTATTAAATACTGGAAGACTACACATCCAAGTACTTCTTAGGTGACACAGGAGGGCCAGGGAGTAGAGGAAGTGAGGGCTTAGTGAGGAAAAGGGGTTTAATGGGGGTTTGAAAGTGCGTGAAGTGGTGGTCTATTGGTTTTGAAGGGGAAAGGAATTCCTAGTTAAAGGGAAGATGGTGGGAAAGGGCTTACACATGTAAAGGTAAATGTCTAAAAGACAACCATAATATGGCCCACACAACTGAAGGTGGGCCCAGAGTTGATTAGGCAGATGGTAGTCAAAATGTTGAACCTATAGGAGCTGAAACAGGTGGTTTCTGACAAAATATTTCCAGATTTCTAGACTAACTCCCTTGTTTATGGGATCATGAATCATATTTTTTCAGGAAAACTCTCTGCATATCTACTAGCTTCTCTGAGGTTTTACAGAGCAGGGCTTAATAAAAGGGAAAGGACAGGAGGGGAAAATTGTTAATAGGGAAAGTTTATTAGAGATGATGCTGGTAATAAAGATGAAAAGATGTACCAAGATGAATTCAGGATTTGGAAGGAAACATTTAGGAAAACAATCCCATGGGTCAGATGTCTGAGTAAGTATGACTTCTATACCTAGGTGGATCTCTCACAGTATCCACTACTCCAGTCAGGTTCTTACTGTATCCAGTTCTGGGCTTCACAGTTTCAAAGAGATGTGGAAAACTTTGAGGTCAGAGGAGGGAACAGAGAGGGTAACTAAGCTTTAGAAAAAGAACTAGAGGAATTGGAATTATTCAGCCTTAAATCAGAGGGGATCATATCTCCAAACTGTGACCATCCTATCTCCATTTTTGCTGGGCAGATGAAGTGATTGTAATTGCAATAGAAAGGTTTTAAATTGCATTTAAGAACAGACTTCTGAAAGTAAGGATTATTATTGATTGCTTCAAATATCTTTCATCCCTGTGTTTTGGGGATGTGTTAAATTTCTGAAGGAATACAGCCTAATGGAATTTCAAGAGATTCCATCAGCGTAGGTGGGGTGCCCATCAAATAATAGTCAACAGGGACTGTTTAGCCTATTTTGGGTAAAGAACACTGTTTTAGGCCTTGGAGGTTCACTTTAAAAGAATCCTAAAGGTTTTACGATTTAATAGTTAACAGTATCATCACCATCATCATCAGTGGCATTTATTGAGCACTTACTATGCACTGAGCACTGTACTAAATGCTTGGGAGAGTACAACAGATGTGAGAAGAGGATTTGTAGTAATAATAGCATTGGAATTTACTGAGCACCTCATGGGTGCAGTGAACTGTCCTGAATGCATGATACACGGAGTGAAGAGAAGCATTCCTTGCCCACCAAGCACCTACAGTCTAATGGAGGAGACAGACATAAAATTAATTGAAGGTACAATTGAATATTCATACATAGACAAATTCTATTGGTGGGACTAAAGTACAAGAGTGCAAGCACTGGCTGGTGATATAATCTGTGGGTTGGGAATTAATCATAGAAGGCTTGTTGGAAGAGGTGGACTTTTAGGAGGACTTTGAATGTGAGAAGAGCTGTGGCATGTTGAATTTGACAGGAGAGACAGATCCAAGCCAGGGGAGATGGCATGAGTGAGAGGACAAAGCAGTAGAGTTGAGAGCAGTTAGGACTCAGATATACAACAGTGTGCATTTGGTAGTAGAAATAAAACCAACTCATACAAGAAAAAGCTCCCCCTCAGACAGACTAGGGAAAAATACAGCTATCAACACTTAAGCCTGAATAGGTCTGAGCGATTGCAGGTGGTCACAAGCTGAACATGGATTCAATTATTGTTAAAAAGGACGACATGTTTTGGAATAATAGTACTAGGAATATTCATTGAGGGCCCACTGGGTGCAGCACACTTTATGTTATTGTACCAAGTGCTTGAAAAGGTGCAACCAAGAGAAAAGAAAAGGTGCAACCAAGAGAAAAGACATATTCTATGCCTACCAGGAGCTTATGCTTTAATGAAAGTGATAGACATAACATATTTACCAAAATAGTAAATGAAGTAAATAACTGAATGTACCATCGAGTAAACATGCAGGGGGGCTATGGATGGGTATATGGATGGGTGAGTGGCGAGAATGGGTATAAATAAGTTCCTACATGCTAATATGGAGGGTAGTGAAGAATTTTGACACTAGACTTCTGGAACCAGAAGGAGATTGGGTCTATCAACAGTGGTGGGAAAGTCACAGGAGGACTCAGTTTAGGAGGACGGTTGAGTCGTTGTTCAGTTTGATGTGTTAAGTTTGAGGTCTCAGTGGGACATTCAAGTTGAAAGGTTTTGGAGGCAAGAGAAGATGGAGGGTTATAGAATAGAGGAGAGAGAGGTCAGGGCTGGTTTGGTAGGCTTGGAAGAATGGATGAGCTCCCTGAGAAAGTGGGTATAGAATGAGAAAAGTCGGAGGCCTAGAACAGGGCTTGTCTGGCTTCCACCAAGGATGAGAGACAGAAGAGGATCCAGGGTATGATACAGAGAAGGAGCGGTCAGAGAAGTAGGAGGAGAATCAGGTGTGTTCAGTGTCAGCAAGCTCAGCCAAAACCTGATAATGGTTCAAGATGGATGGAGTGATCCATGGTGTACAAGGCATGTTAGAGGGCAAAGAGAACTAGGAAAGATTGCAGCTCCTTGGCCTAGCTTATAAGAAGGGCATTGGTGACCTTAAAGAGTGAGGTCTTGGTTGAGTGACTCTTTCCAAATCCTGGAGTGTGTAACTCTGAGTCTAGTGTATGAGTTGGGGTAATTTTACCATTCTCCTGAGCATTGGTCAGAACAGAAAGTTAGGTGCCTATGAAGAACCCCACAATCTGAGAGAGGCATGAAAAATTTAGAAGAAATCTAAAGGAGAGCAACAAAAAAAAATTAAATAGTTTGGAAACAGGTTTGCCATATACAAACCAGAAAATGTTTTTTCTCTTGCTTTTAAACCCATATTTCCAATATGCAGATAATATTCCCTTCAAGAGCATTTACGGGACATTTCCATCTCTGGAGAGTTTGTTTAAAATTCAGTTTCCTCCGATTTTAAGCAAGAAGCCAGGCAATCAACTCTTTATGATTGAATGTGAGGGTAATATTGATTAATGGCTTGTGATACAGGTAAAGATATGTCAGTAGGTGCTGCTGAGGAGCTCTGTGACAGATAGTCAGTGCCATAACAGTGCTTGGCACATAGTAAGAGCTTAACAAATACCATCATTAATTTTTTTATAACTATAGATGATCCTACCCCTGCCAGTGACCTCACAATTCCTGATGCTGTCCAGAGGGGGACTGAATGAGAAAGTGCATGTTCTCACCACTAAACACTATCACCACTCCAGAAAAAATAAGAAAGCAAATTAAGACCATGTGTCATGTGAGCAAGTGTAATTTATCGTACCTAGAGAAAATGAATCCAGATTACAGTTGCATGATATTGGACTCAGAGCCATAAACTGTGACTCAGGAAAATGATCTCGGAGTCATTGTTGACCTTTCTTTTAAATGATTGGCCCAATTTGTAGTAGAATCCCAAAGGAGGAATCGAGTGGTGGGCATCATCAGGAAGGGACAGAAAATAAATTGAAACATAGGTTTGGCACAATATTAAACCCTGCACAGGGTCTGGTTGCCCCCATCATAGCAAGCTGGCAAAGGTAACATAAATGCCAGCCAGAGTTATCAGGAAGAATAGACAAGCCACCACTGAAGGGTGGATGGAAGAGTTGGGACACTTCAGCCAGGGTGGGAGAAGGTGGGGGTGGTTGGGAGGAACTGAACTATACCCAGGAAAAGAATAAAAAGGGGGAAAGTTGGAAGGGAATACTCACCGTCCACCATGAACACCATCTGTGCAAAACTGGGGGTGGAGGCTTGGTGGCCCAGCACTGGTACAAAACAGGAAGAGCCCCACCTCCGACCCCAGACTAACTTATCCCTCCAGATCATGCATGAGAAGGAGTTTCTGTCATGGCAAGAGACATGTAGTTTGGGTTGGACCAGGAATTTCCATCATGCAAAATTCCAGGATTAGCCAGAACCACTGTGGCAGTTATAGTGATGGCAGCCGTAGCCAAAGAGAAGAAGAGAAGCCTGGACAGTTGGTTCACTTCTGCCTCCCTACTGATCAGCCACTGCCATCACAACTCAGACTGGGGCCCACAACAGTGGCCAAAGACAAGACCCACAGGCCTATTTAGGTGACAGGATAGACAGGCACTTAACAAGACCATCCCACCTAATGGGCCAAGGCTATCCTACTGCGGGATACGGTAGCTGGGAAGGGTGAGAAATTTCCTTGTCAGGGATCCAAAGCATAGCCTAAGCAGCTAAGGGAAGGCAGCATAGCCTAATAGATAGAGAATGGGCCTGGGAGTCAACAGACAAGTGGAGAAGCCAGTATTAGAAGGCAGGTCCTCCTGTGTGACCCTGGGCAACTTCTCAGTGCCTCAGTTACCCATCTATAAAATGGGAATTAAGCTCCATGTAGGACAGGGACTTTATCAGCCCGATTACCTTGTATATATCCCAGTGCTTAGAACAGTGCCTGGCACACAGTAAGTGTTTAGCAAATGCCATTGAAAAAAACAATAGATGCAGGGGGTAGAGAGTCAATCAAAATGAGATCTTTGCTTCCCACAGTGCTCTCTTTGCAAGTTATATCACCATTCACCTGGATGCTTGTGAAGTCACAGGAATTAGAGCAGTAAGAAGGAGTAAATTATTTTTCACTAACGTTGTCCTTTTTTAGGAGAGGACAGTGGCTTTTTTAGTTGCTGTTTACTTGTGTGTTCCTCAGCAATGCCCTGGGACGGCGGTAATAATACATCTCACTTGTGACATTGACCACTTTGAAACTATCTCTTCTCAAATGTTTCATTTAATGTTAGGCTGGAGTGGGAGCTGGAAAGTAACTTCTTCCACTCGCGTCTCTAAAAAAGGGAAACATAATGGCCATTAGCTACTTTTTGAAGCAAGAAAGATACTGACTGAAAAAATTCTCATTTTTCTCCCCATTCAAGTTTGTTTCAGCTCAAGAACAAAAAGCGTGGTGAAAGCTAAAGACTTGGAAAGAGTTGTTTTTTTTCTTTTTTTAGTTTACAAGAAAGTCAAAGCTGAACAACAACAGATGTCCTAGCAGTGAACGTGAGGCCGTCATTCTCTCTCAAGGTTCTGCTGCTGTTCATAAACTGCTCAAGCGCTTTATGACATCAGCAGAGACTCTCAAGTGAATTACAGCCTTCTACCCACTTTGGGGCCATACATTATCGTATGTAACCAGCAGCCAAGATACAGTTGGCTCATCTCACCAAATGTTTTCATAAGCAGATTTATAATGAGAGAGAAATGCAGTTTTATTGATACCAAGTGGGGAGGTGTAAATAACTCCCCCGAATTATTAGGGGTTAGTTTCAGGGGCAGAAGTGACTTGCCAGGTCTACTGAATCACTTTGGAAAATTTCTAACAGATAGGTAAACAGAACACAAACCCTGCTAGCTTTTTAAATTTACAGAACAATATGAAGCCTGAGCTTCATTCTTTCTGGCTGTAGATGGTATAAATGTACATCACCCAGTGTGAAGTAATATGGGAAACAGGTGTTTTATTCCCAAGCAGGTAAAAATGGGTTTGATTCCTGTGAGAGATAGGCATTTCACAGCTACCAGCAAGAGGTCCAGATGGTGGATATTTTGATATCTGATATTATATAAAAGATTTCAAATGTAGCCCGACTCTTAAAACCATGAATTCAAAGCCTGACTGCTATGCTGAATAGCTATGGTAGATGCTAATTAGTGTTATTGTTTACTCTTTTTGAAACTAGAGATCATTAACATATCTGATCTCTTTTATATTTAGCTTCGGCTAAAATGACTCAAATTCCAATCTTGAGCCTAATCTAATCATTGGACCAGTTTCACAATAAGAAATTTGTACCAAGGGAAAATAAGGGATATCATTTCCAACTCTTTTAGTTGTCAGCTCTTTTTCAAGGAGGGGTTTTGAGAATTTTGGGGGGATCCGTTGCACTCCATTTCCCCCTTTTTGTTATTGGATTATCAGAATATTAGTCATGGCTTTTGCTTCTGAAGAACTCAGAGACAGACTTCACCATTTTAATCCTGACCATGCTCCAGAGTGGGCAGGCACATATGTGACGATGCATTAGTGTTTGAGGTTCAGAGAGGGGAAGTGAAGCCACTTGTATCTGTAGGAAAACCAGGTCTTCCGCCTCCCATTTTCAGGCTCTGGTAAATTTAACATACTGCAGGTGACTTTGTTCTTTTTTCCCTTCCTCAAAGTCCCTAGGGTAGCTAGACTATAAACTCACTGTGGGTGGGGAATGTGTCTGTTTATTGTTACATTGTACTCTACCAAGTGCTTAGTACAGTGCTCTGTACACAGTGAGTGTTCAATAAATATGATTGAATGATTGATGAATTTAGAGGAAGTATCAGAGTCATGGGTCTATAGTTCAGGTTAAACTTGGTCATCCTACACTGCCCTTCATATGAAAATATCCCTTCCAACCCATGTTTTTGTTGTTTTTTAATAGAAGAAGGCCTTCAACAGAACAATAACCTATTTGTATTCCTGTTTCCCATTCCAGTGGTGAATATTAGAAATGAAGTTTCTAAAATACATATTTCTAGAGGCAAAGCCAAAAAATGTAAGTGTTGACTTATAAAGGAATCTGGAATAAGGACAACTGTATTAGCACAGACTATCACAACATGGTGTAGCTGTGATAGAACTCGGGACTAGGAGTCTGAAGGTCATGGGTTCTAAACCCGGCTCTGCCACTTGTATGTTGTGTGACCTTGGATAAATCACTTCACTTCTCTGTGCCTCAGTTACCTTATCTGTAAAATGGGGATTGAGACTGTGAACACTGTAGGGGACAGGGACTGTCAAACCTAATTAGCTTGTATCCACCCCAGCACTTTAGTACAGTGCCTGGCACATAATAAGCACTTAAAAAATACCATAATAATTAATTGTACATTCCAAGCGCTTAGTACAGCACTCTGCACACAGTAAGTGCTCAATAAATATGATCGAATGAATGAATGAATATTATCATTATAATACTTAGTATAAGCATAGTGGAAAAGGGATAGGACTTTTCATTTGAAATATATGTTATGCAAGTGTTTTATTCTGTTTTTATCCTAATAATGGCTTTCTCTACCTGGGGCAAGTGTTTTGGATTTTTGGCGAGGCATTATGTAATATGAAATGATTTTTGTATGTCCCCCATCTGTGAGAGGTGAAATGAACTTTAATATTAAGCTAATGATCCTGGGAACTTCACTGTGCAGACAAAGCTCATGATTTGGGGTCCATGGATCACTCCTGCTACCAGAGTTGGCTCAGGAAACCTGACTTGAGCCTATCTATTTGGACTCCTCCAGTCTCCAGCCATGGGACAGGTCTCAGAAGCTGGACATGGGTGTGGGGAGCAGTTTAGAATGGTCATCACCTGCATGTGATAGCCGCCAATTTGGCAGGTTCCTGAGCCCATTAGGGACGCAAGGTTGCAATCTTACAGTAACCATGACTAGTCATCAAAAGTAGCAGTAATTATTGAGCACTTCCTCTCTGTGAAGCACTGATTTAGCACTAACATCAGCATTATGCCTTAACATGTCTCAGTATTGTGTAAAGTTGGGTAAAAAGATCCAGCTCCTGGCCCTTAAGGAACTTGGAATATAGTTGGGGTGGGAACAAACAAATAGGAGGCCCTGGACATATGCGATCAGTTCTTCCCACCCCAGCGCCCATGGCTTAGTGAGAAACAGTGTGGCTTAGCAGAAGAAGCACGGGCTTGGGAGTCAGAGGTCATGGGTTCTAATCCCGGCTCCGCCGCTTATCACTTGTGTGACTGGGCAAGTTACTTGACTTCTCTGTGCCTCAGTTACCTCATCTGTAAAATGGGGATTAAGACTGCGAGGCCCACATGGAACAACCTGATTACCTTGTGTCTACCCTAGTACTTACAGCAGTGCTTGGCACATAGTAAGCACTTAACAAATACTATCATCATCATCATTATTATTATTAGTCCAAGAGTGGCTGGAAGAAGGGAATGATGTAGAAATGGAGCAGAAGCAAGTCTCCACCACATTAGTTAGTTGGTGAGGCAGATTTTATTAGGTCTATTAAGAGACATATGGATTCGGTACCTTTTCCAACACGTGTGATGTGTGGTTTGTCCCGTGCAGTCTCAGCAACTGAAGCTAGAGACAAATTTTGAATGACCTGGCTTTTCTCTATCAGCCTCTGGTCACCTGCAGCAGCCCATATTGTGCTTGAATGACTCTTTCCTCATCTGTGCCAGAATGAGTGTGGAAAGAATTTAGTCTCTTCCTTTTCCTGCTGCAACAGATGGCCCTTTATGGGTGGAAAGGTACTTGAGGCCTGTTAGGTGCAAAAGTTTGCTTTCTCTTGCTGGGAAAAAATGGATATTTCAAATCTACTCTGATAGAATCCAGTTGGCTACCTGAGGGTGTTCCTTCCATTTCTCCCTGACTAGAAGGCGGCCCAGGCTGCACTTTCCTTTATTTTCTGCATTCTCATGCTTATGAATTTTTTTAATGCCTGAGCAATTTTCAACCCTCAGATCTAACTCATCCCTAGATCGGCATCCTAAAGCACTGCTGTTCCCTATCAGTCCTTCCCAGGCAAATGTGCCAAGATGTCCACAGAGTCCTCGCCGTCAATCCAGTCCAGCAATAAAGGGTTTTCCCAGGTGCCTCCATTACATAGTCCCTGTGTTGATCTGTGCCTGGTTGGCATGCCTTTGGGAAGAATTTGTATTGCTTTTTCATCTCAGAAAAGATACCCTAGTCACAAACCAGTCATCTGCCTGTTAAGCTGTATTTAGAACAAATCACTCTAAAGCAAAACAACAACAACAACAAAAGAGCTATACTTATTTTTTCTAGATTTTTAACAAAATGTTTGATGTTGTGGAGATTTCCAAACAATTAATGTGAAATTGGGGATTGTTGTTCCCATGATTTATTTACCATATATAGAGAACTCAGCTGGAGTGCTGCTGCTCATGATTCCCCCACTGAAATTTTTCCAGAGTCGGAAAATTGGTAAACTCTCAAGAGGTTACATTTTCCAAGGATGAAAGTCAGTGGAAAGCCTAGAGCCAAAACAGCACCTGACACTGTCAAGTTCACACATACACCGCTTGAAAGAAAAAAAAGCGAGAGAATCTCTCTTCGTTATAAACTTACATTAGCATGCGGATACTTTAATCTGAGAGAATTGCTCTTTCTTTAACAAATGTCCTGATGTGATATGAAGCAAGCCAGGAGGAAATGAAGGAGATCTAAAAGGGAAGAACATTTTATTCATTCATTCAATCATCCTATTGAAGTGATTTCCCAGATTGGAAAATCCCAAGCTTCCTTATCATCTGCAGCAAAAAAAAAAAAGTTTTTGGATGTTTGCTGAAACTGTCTGAATGTTTGTTTTTAGTATCGTTATTACAAAAGCAAATGCTCAGACAGTAGCTGGCTGGGAAAGAGGAATGTCTGCTGATAATCTCTTCCATACTGCCTGCTTGTTAAGGTAGTCCACTTATTTTTTAATTTGCTTCTTGGAATCCTGATGTTCCTGAATTCTCTGCTTGGAGAGAGCAACCACTACTCCTCTCCTGATTGCCTCGAGCCAAGCTAGTCTTCTCGCTGCTCTTGTCTCCCTACAGCATGTTGCAGTAGCATGTTGTTTGACACTGTGCCTCAGTGAGTTTTTATAACATTTGGTCTGTCCCCCCCGTTGGACTATCTTCTAGTTCAGATCTACCGCTTTACAGGACCTCAGTAAGGAAGATGCTCCTCCATGTGATAAGTATGACATGTAGGTGATCAATAGTATTTATTGAGCACTTACTATGTGCAGAGCACTGTACTAAGCGCTTGGAATGTACAAATCGGTAACAGAGGCAGTCCCCCAATAAAGAGTTGAGAAACCGGATGTACCTTCTTTGGGAAGCCCAGAACATGGAGCCATATAGAAGACTGAACATTACTCTTGCTTCGTGGGCTTATAATTTATTACTGGGTACTCAAATAGTAGCCCAGGTCTAAAGAACCCCTGATAGGGTACAAAAGAGTAAAAATGAAATAGAGAAGGTGTGAAGTTAGGGGTTTGATTTATGTGCCCAAAACAAGAGCCAAGAATATTGTTATGGGTCTGGCTCCTAGAGGCAAGATTTGTTAGCAGAAACTGTCTCTAAATATTTATGCTCAGCTAAATAATTGCTAAATAATTCCAGTTCTCAGCTGGAAATCCAAGATCAGTCCTAGCCTAAATTAGTAGATATGTAAGATGGTATATTGGTATTTTAAACAGCAGTACTCTTGCTCAATGACATTTGTAACTTTCAGGATATAATTAATATCTTTTTATAAAGTGCTCTTCATGGCCTGACATAGGAATGCTTCTTTTGGAAATATTTCCTTAAAATAAATGAACCACTTAAAGCAGCATATTCAATAGTATTTATTTTAGAATTATTAAAGTAATACATGCTTTGGGATTTGATTTTTATGTTCTGCCTTTTAGCACAGGCTTTTCATTTGACAGTTCCTACTATTTTTCTTCTTCTGAGTGTATATGCTAAATACCACCATTATTTAGATATCAGCTTTTGTGGGACCAGGTTTCTTTAAACCCTGATGGTTATTTTGTTCATTTTTTAAATTTTTTTTTAACCTTGGTGCATAGTAGTCTTATAGGGAGAAATTCTAGAAATGATTTTGAACCAACGGTTAAGAAAGCGCCTCATCACTCAATTTGTCCAAGGAAAGCTACTACAACATCCTTGTATTTTCTTCAGTTAGGAGCAATGGCATGAGGAAACTGCGAAGGTGGTTATTATGAATTTGTGATAAAAGAATGGAGAACTACTATCAAGATCAATATGGAGGCCTCCATTTTAACTGCCCTTCAGTTTGGAGCCTTGAATTTGTTCACCCAAAATGAGTTCTGGGAGCTTGGGTTTCTTGAGCCAGCTTATAAACATTAGTCCAAGAGAGACAGAGAGAGAAGACCCCCGAAGGGAAACCAAACTCTGAATGTTTGAGGGATTCCAATATGAATCCCCGAGACTGGGTTTATTTCTAATTTCTAAAGAAATTCAAACCTTGAAATGATTTAAATTTTTTTGTTGTTGTTTTTTTCTGTTGCTCTAAGACAACTCTGATGAAGTAAAAAGGTATTTTTGATTTCAGAAATAGCCAGTTGCAAGAGTATTGATGGAAATTAGTTTTAACCAGAGCAAGCAATAAAAGCAGGTGGTGTCCTGTGTCTTGAGGAATTTCTAAAAGATTCTAGAGTTTACACCCAAGTTTACACCCATGGGAAGCAGCATGGCTCAGTGGAAAGAGCCTGGGCTTCGGAGTCAGAGGTCATGGGTTCGACTCCCAGCTCTGCCACTTAGCTGTGTGACTGTGGGCAAGTCACTTCTCTGTACCTCAGTTACCTCATCTGTAAAATGGGGATTAACTGTGAGCCTCACGGGGGACAACCTGATTACCCTGTATCTACCCCAGCGCTTAGAACAGTGCTCTGCACATAGTAAGCGCTTAACAAATACCAACATTATTATTATTTGCATCATATATGAGTGCACCTAGTCTTCTGAAGCAGATCTGTTTTGTGTATTATACAGAACTGACTCCGTGTGCCTTTTCAAAAGCACTAGGTTTGGCTTAATTAAACCAACATTAATGCATTTGACTATCTCAGTGCTCTCTTAACAATATAATTCTCCAATGTTTTATTTTCAAGCTCAGGGTGATGAAATAGGTTCATTTACTCTATTACATCTTATAATTGTGGCTTAAATATTTTTTAAAATAATTTTTGAAGCCACAAGAAGACTTTATGTGGCTCGAAAACTGCGGTTGGTTTTCCTGCCACAATTCTCTAGGGCTCCTCTCTCCTTCAGGCTGCTATTGTTTTGCAATCCGGAGATAAAGGCACTCCTGATAAAAACTCTTTTAATGATGCTAATATTAATACTTTGGTAGAATACTTTATCCTCTAGTAATAGCTTTAAAGAGTTTGTGGAGATTTTGTCATCTCATACATTTTAATAGAAAATTAGGTTTGTAATTAACAAGGAAGATACAGTACATCTACCTAGCGTTTCAATCCCTTTCCTGTGATGATTGCCAGTGGAATATTGCAGTTTTGTACCCTTCGTAGACCAATCAATATTTTGGTGAATGGTGAAGTTTGAGGCACAGAATTGAAGTGTAAACTAATTATAAACATTAAAAGTATGCTAAATATTATAGCCAGTTGATTATGTAAATTTAAACAGAGTAGGGGAAAGGAATTGCTTATTAAATTAGTCTGTTTTTAGTTTACTATGGCATTGTTTATTGCATGCAGTAGCCAGATATTTCATAAATATTCTCTTTTCACAACCTGGAGACTTCAATACTGCCAGATGATTAAGCCAGTCAGTCAATCCATCAGTTGACGGCACTTATCGATTCCCCACAATACACAGAGCCCTGGAAAGGCTGGATGGTGATAAGGCCAGCGGTAACTGGACTTGTCATAGACAACTCCCCTCCCCCTCCCCATTTCTATGGCATCCTGGATGGAGTAGGGAAACAAACCAATGCGTGGTGGCCCTGATGAGAAAATGCTTGACTCTGGAAATGACAGTTCATTGTATTGGCCGAGTAAGGAAAACCTCTAGCATTTGGAACATAGGGCTCATGCTGGTGGTCTCTGGAGCAAGATGCTACGGAGCTCCATGCCAACTGAATGAGCCAGTAAAGGAGCTGATTAAAAACCCAGCAGTGGAAAGCAAACCAGGTTTTAAATGTCCCTGTTCTTCTACTCTCAGATTGGGAAATAAAACTAACTATATAATGAGTGCGATTTTCCTTCTGCGTGCAGGGACACGGGCTTTTATAAGGATGCCTTTTATGCTCTTAGGTACGCAGACACCAGTGGTCCAAGTGAGCTGTGTCGAGGCAGCCTAGAAAGGAGGTGGCTCATTGGGGGTTGGGGGAGGTAGCAATGTTACTGTTTGAAGTGCTACAGGAGTCAGTCAACCTGGATTTCGGGCAGTGTGACAATGTGTAGGACCCACACTGAACGGCAGTCTTCCCAAACCTGAACCTAGCATCTTGAAAACTTTTAAGCAGTCCCTTTTTGGCCTGAGAGGTTTATTTAGTTATTCACCTGTGATTAGTCAGAGGACTGAACAAGATGGACTCAGGCTGTTCCCTCCACTATGTGATTCTTCTCTCCCTGGAAATGAATTAAAGTCACTTCGGACACCGTGCACTAGTTGTGGTTTTGAAAAACCTTGTCTATGGGAGAATCATATTATAGTCACCACTGATTCAGTGGGGGCCCTTGGGTTGGTGAGTGATTGACTCGAAGGTATGACCATGATGCATTTTTCAGGACAAATTTCTATGTTTCTGTTGTTATGGCCACTACTAGCAGAATGCTTTATCCCTTTGCCACTCTTGGTTGTTTTACTGTTTGACATACATTTACATTTACTGTGTGCTCTGCACACAGTAAGTGGTCAATAAATATGATTAAATGAATGAATGAACAAAAATACAAATGAACACAAAGTACTCTATGGTACAGAAAGATTGAAATGGATGCTGGGAAGGGTAGCAGCATACGCTTTACCCGCTGCTTCTTCCATGCCTATACCTGAATCTACTCGTGCCAATTTGTGGACTGTATTACACCTAGAACAGATTAGTGTTGTCAAAGAACATTCCCTAACATTTACACTGTGCATATCAAGTTATGAAATGAAAACACATGCTATAGCAAACTGATTAATGAGTTTTTCCCTTTGCCACACTTCACAATGAAAAACAGTGCTGAGTGAGTTCCCAGTTGCAGCTCAGGATTATCAGTTTGTCTTGCCACAAAAAAGACCCAAGAGAATTCTCTCCTTCGATTCAGGAGATTTTCTTCTCGCTAGGTTATCTCAGGCAGTCTTCAGACTTCTCTGCCCAGAGCATACTGGGAGGTGCCTTGTGGAGAAGGTTAGTTTTTCTGTCTTCCTTTACTCCAAACGTTGACAGGATTTGTAAATACTAACTACTACAGGCGATGTTATATGCGAGATCCTACACAATGTTATGCTTCCATAACAGTGTTAAAAAATTCCTAAGTTTCCTTATTGAGTGTTCAGTGCAAATCCACTGGGCAGTCCTCAAAGCACCATATTGTGCCCAGGATCTCTCCAATATGCCACACATTTGTACATTTGTGCTCACACGCTCAAATTTACCTTTCATAAATCCAGATTTTATGGACGTGTCGAGAGGGATGTTCATGTTTTTGTTTTTTTCATTGTGAACTCGAGCCTCATGATATCCAGAATTTGGGATTCCCTTTAGGATTCTTGCTGAAAGCCAGATGCCTCTGGGAAAAGTTTTGACTGTATTGAAAACAGGCTTCAGTGCTTTTTCATATTTTTATGAAGTGATGATACAATTATGGATTTACAATCCAGGAAATTATCACTTGCAATTAATGAATTAATCAATTTACTTAATTCCCAGACATAATGATGCTCTGTCTTCTAGTGTGTTCTAATTGTGCAGTAAATCGAGACTTAGGAAAATTCCAACAGCCAATCATTTTTGACGAAGTCAATCTTTCTGTGACTTTCTTCTCCAAGGGTGAGCAAATAATGAAAATATAGACCCCAAAGGCCGGTGCTTACAAAGTTGTGTAGTCTGAATACCAAGACTATCTAGAATATGTGACTGAATATAGTATTAGCTACAATTTTAGTGTCTAGGATGGTGTGTTTGTGTCAGGGAGTGCAGACAAGTTTTTGGCAGCAGCAAACATTTTGTATTTAAGACCAGAATTTTGAGTGGCCGGCTCCCCTTTTCTGGGTGCAATTGAATCAGTCAGTCAATAGCATTTATTGAGTGCTTATTGTGTGCAGAAGAATGTACCATGTCTAAATCTGATACAGTAGAATTGTGCATTTTTTTTCCTCTGATTCATGCAGGCACTTAATTACAAGAAACATGTGGTTGGCCCTGGAGGGATAAAGATTGAGCTGCTCTGTCTAGTTCTCTAAGCATATTTACCCCCAACTCCAGGACTCTTAGATAAGCCAGGCAGATACCTTTGAGTTATTCTTGTCTGGTAGACATAATGCATTGGCACTGACATGGTTTGGGGGAATCTGGAAAATGTTGCCAGGCTGAGTCTGTTGTACCTGAAAGTTTTCTAAAGGGTGAAAGGGAGACTCAGTTGGAGAATTCAGCCAAAGCTGATGGTCTCTTGAAAAGCAGTGAGTTCAAGGACTCTCTCTGGTCTATATGCCTTTGTATCTCTTGGAATGAATCCCAGAACATTTGGGTAAACTGGAGTTTATATGCAGTCTTTATAAATACAGAAGAGAGTAGTAAGGTAATAAGAATTATGGCCTTTGTTGAGCAATTAGAACAAGTACAAGGCTATGGGATCGGGCACAGTTCCTGTCTCACATGGAGCTCACAGTCTCTTTTATCCCAATTTTACAGATGTGGAAACTGAGGGTCAGAGAGATTAAGTGACTTGCCCAAGATGGCAGAGTAGGACATTGGCAGAGCTGGGAATTGGACCCAGGACTCCTGATTCTTATTCCTGTATTTTTCCACTAAGCAACATAGAGCATAAAATAGCATAGGATTTCTAGACCAGATTAAAATAAACTTGACAAGTACTAGCCACCGTGACTAAATAGAAGCGGACATCCATCTAAGCCTGCAAAGAGCAGAAACCCAGTGGGATGACTGAGACAATAAATACAATCAAAAAGACTCAATCAAACACAAAAATACAACACATCAAAGGTAAAACCATTACCTATTATTAATAGTGACAGTAATTTCTATCTCATAACGTTTCACATAGCAACCGTTACCAAGAACATCTGCATTTTAAACTGAAGGTGCCTCTTCACATACCTAAAGTGAAATTTGCCAGTGCCAAATGATGCATAATGCCCTGGTAGAAAACCTCCTCCTTGTTTATACATACACCAGTCTTTTATGTCAATTACTGCACTTGCCCACACTCCTATGCATGCTTGCCTTTGAAGACGACCTTGTTATTGATTTGTGGGTGAGGCCTCGTAGACATTTCTCTCTCTCCCCTCTGGGCTAAGGTAAAGCCAATTTTCCATTTGTGACTGTTGGAAGCCCTCTGGCCTTTTCAATTAATGGGCTATGGGAGCCTTTGGCTCTACCTCTGATTGGTGGATGCCAAGCTGGCCGCAGTTACTAATTCCCCCCAAATCTCCAACTCTGCCATGTTTGTTCAGTCAATTGTATTTACTGAGTACTTACTGTGTGCAGAGCACTGAACTAAGAGCTTGGGAGAGCATAGCGCAACAGAGTCGGTAGACACATTCTCTGCTCAGTAATTGCCGCCCGCCTGCTATCCCTCCTCGACTCTGCCGACCTCCTCCTCCACCATACCGCGCCCACTCACCGACTCGGTCACACCCTCGATCTCGTCATCTCCTACCGCTGCACTACTTCCTCCCTCACCAACTCTGAAATCCCTCTCTCTGACCATAACCTTCTCACCTGCCTCATCTCTCACACTCCCTCCCCCTGCAAATCTTCGCTACTGCCCCACAGAGACCTCCGCTCTCTCGATCCCATCCGTCTTTCCAATAGCATCTCTCCTCACCTTGCCGCCCTGTCCTCTCTTCCCACTCTCGACGATCAGGTCTCCGCTCTCAACTCCACCCTCTCTACTCATCTCCACTCTCTCGCCCCCCTTTCCCTCCGCCGCTCTCGCGCCACTAACCCACAGCCCTGGATCACCTCCTCCGTCCGCCTCCTACGCTCCTATGCTCGAGCTGCTGAGCGCCGCTGGCGAAAGTCCAAGCACCAAGCCGACCTCACACACTTCAAATTTATCCTTTCCTGCCTTAACTCTGCCCTCTCCTCCGCCAGGCAAAGCTTCTTCTCCTCCCTCATCGACACCCATGCCCATCACCCCCGCCGATTGTTCCGGACCTTTAACTCTCTCCTTAGGCCCCCTGTTCCTCCCCCTCCCCCATCTCTCACCCCCAATGATCTGGCCACCTATTTCCTCACGAAAATCAACACGATCAGGTCTGAGCTCCCCAAAGTCACCCCTCCGCCTCTCCCCTCCCCCCCACCAACCCCCTCCCCTACTTTCCCATCCTTCCCTGCAGTATCCTCAGAGGAGATCTCCCTCCTCGCAAGTGCCACCCCCTCCACCTGCGCCTCGGACCCCATTCCCTCTCACCTTCTTAAAACCATCGCCCCTGCCCTCCTACCTTCTTTAGCTTCTATTTTTAACCACTCAATCTCCAAGGGCTCCTTCCCCTCTGCCTTCAAACATGCCCACGTCTCCCCCATCCTAAAAAAACCCGCTCTTGACCCCACTTCCCCCTCCAGTTATCGTCCTATCTCCCTACTACCGTTCCTTTCCAAAATCCTAGAACGAGTCGTCTACAGTCGATGCTTAGAATTCCTTAACTCCCATTCTCTCCTAGACCCCCTCCAATCTGGCTTCCGTCCCCTCCACTCTACCGAGACTGCTCTCTCTAAGGTCACCCATGACCTCCTTCTTGCCAAATCCAATGGCTCCTAGTCCATTCTGATCCTCCTTGACCTCTCTGCTGCCTTTGACACTGTCGACCATCCCCTCCTCCTCCATACCTTATCTCACCTTGGCTTCATGGACTCTGTCCTCTCCCGGTTCTCCTCTTACCTCTCTGGCCGGTCATTCTCGGTCTCCTTCGCTGGAGCCTCCTCCCCCTCCCATCCTTTAACTGTTGGAGTTCCTCAAGGGTCAGTTCTTGGCCCTCTTCTGTTCTCCATTTACACTCACTCCCTCGGTGAACTCATCCGCTCTCACGGCTTTGACTACCATCTCTACGCAGATGACACGCAGATCTACATCTCCGCCCCTGTCCTCTCCCCCTCCCTTCAGGCTCGCATCTCCTCCTGCCTCCAGGATGTCTCCACCTGGATGTCAGCCCGCCACCTAAAACTCAACATGAGCAAGACTGAGCTCCTCATCTTCCCTCCCAAACCCGGTCCTCTCCCAGACTTCTGTATCACCGTGGATGGCACGACCATCCTTCCCGTCTCTCAGGCCCGCAATCTCGGTGTTATCCTTGACTCGTCCCTCTCGTTCACCCCACACATCCTATCTGTTACCAAGACCTGCCGGTTTCACCTCTACAATATCGCCAAGATCCGCCCTTTCCTCTCCACCCAAACGGCTACCTTACTATTACGGGCTCTCATTATATCCCGGCTAGACTACCGTGTCAGCCTTCTCTCTGACCTCCCTTCCTCCTCTCTCGCCCCGCTCCGGTCTATTCTTCACTCCGCTGCCCGGCTCATCTTCCTGCAGAAACGATCTGGGCATGTCACTCCCCTTCTTAAACAACTCCAGTGGTTGCCTATCGACCTCCGCTCCAAACAAAAACTCCTCACTCTAGGCTTCGAGGCTCTCTATCACCTTGCCCCTTCCTACCTCTCCTCCCTTCTCTCTTTCTACCGCCCACCCCGCACGCTCCGCTCCTCTGCCGCCCACCTCCTCACCGTCCCTCGGTCTCGCCTATCCCGCCGTCGACCCCTGGGTCACGTCCTCCCGCGGTCCTGGAACGCCCTCCCTCCTCACCTCCGCCAAACTGATTCTCTTTCCCTCTTCAAAACCTTACTTAAAAATCACCTCCTCCAAGAGGCGTTCCCAGACTGAGCTCCTCTTCCCCCTCTACTCCCTCTGCCATCCCCCCTTTACCTCTCCGCAGCTAAAGCCTCATTTTCCCCTTTTCCCTCCGCTCCTCCACCTCTCCCTTCCCATCCCCACAGCACTGTACTCGTCCGCTCAACTGCATATATTTTCGTTACCCTATTTATTTTGTTAATGAATTGTACATCGCCTCGATTCTATTTAGTTGCCATTGTTTTTATGAGATGTTCTACCCCTTGACGCTGTTTACTGCCATTGTTCTTGTCTGTCCGTCTCCCCCGATTAGACTGTAAGCCCGTCAAACGGCAGGGACTGTCTCTATCTGTTGCCGACTTGTTCATCCCAAGCGCTTAGTACAGTGCTCTGCACATAGTAAGCGCTCAATAAATACTATTGAATGAATGAATGAATAATAATAATAATTGTGGTATTTGTTAAGTGCTTACTATGTGCCAAGCACTGTTCTAAGCACTAGGGTAGATACAAGGTCATCAGGTTGCCCCACATGGGGCGCACAGTCTTAATCCCCATTTTAAAGATGAGGGAATTGAGGCCCAGAGAAATGAAATGACTTGCCCAAGGTCACACAGCAGGCAAATGGCAGAGCTGGGATTAGAACCTTCCGACTCCCAGGCCCATGCTCTATCCACTACACCATGCTTCTTCCCAGTGAGCCAATGCCCACAATGAGTTTATAGTCTAGAGTTTGTTTAAATCTACACTGCTGTATTTTACCTATCTTGCTTGTGGTGGCCATCTTCAATTTTTTTAATCCAGTAGTTGTGTTCATATCCTATTTCCTTGCGGTCAGTGCCCACGCCCCATCTCAGGAAACTATATGGTAAAAAGTTTTGCTCCTCTGACTTCTGTGTTGGTGGATTGACTGCATGCCAGTACCTATAGATGCTCTTGTTGGTGTAATAAGTGGCATTAATTGCAGACTTATTGGGGGCAGATGCACGGCACTAATGCTTGGGAAAATACAACAGAAGCACATGACCAGTTCCAAGCTCACAATAAGCTTGTCCTCTAATGGAGGTCACAGTCATAAAAATATTTACAAATAGAATAGTCAGAAACAATCACTGTAAAATTCATTATAAATGTACACCCACATGCTGACGAAGGGTATAAATAAGTGCACAGGTGCAGGAGGTGGCTTTTGAGTTGATTTGGCAGCTTTGTGTGTGGCTCTAGAGAATAAACATCGTATAGTGGATAAAGCCCGGGCCTGGGAGTCAGAAGGTCATGGGTTCTAATCCTGGCTCTGCCACTTATCTGCTGTGTGACCTTGGGCAAGTACTTCACTTCTCTGTGCCTCAGTTACCTCATCTGTAAAATAGGGACTGAGACTGTGAGTCCCATGTGGGACAAGGGACTATGTCAACTCCGATTTGCTTGTATCCACCTTAGCACTTAGGACAGTGCCTGGCACATAGTAAGAGCTTAACAAATTCCATTATTATTATTCTCATTATTTCCAGGCCAAGGATTACTTGCCTTTTTTAATGGTTTGGTTGTATCACTTTGAATCCTACAGCATTAGCCAAAAATGGTGGCTGGATTGTTCTTGGTAGACAGGGATGAGCCTGCCCGGTGTGGGCAGGGATTGTCTCTGTTGCTGAATTGTACTTTCCAAGCACTTAGTACAGAGCTCTGCACACAGTAAGTGCTCAATAAATCCGATTGAATGAGTGGAATAAGACATGGGCTAGGTTGTCCAGATAGGGTCACCCCACTGTAATTCTGAGCCCCCAAACCGGGTGACCTGCAGCTACTAGGTTAGCACTGGGGACCTCATAGGGGCAGAAGCTCACAACACAGTCAAGATGGTGGCTGGTGATGGCCACTTTCTGCCTCAAGAACTGAGGTTTGTGGTACCTGCTGGAGATGATGCTATATTCAGTGGGTAATGAATGAAGCAGGGGTGCAAGCCCGTTCCTGCCCCAGAGGTCTTCTGTCATACCTATTGCAAATAACAGAGTGAGAGTGGTGAATGAATTATGATTTCCTGGAAAGAACTTTTATGAAGCAAGAATATATGCAGATGGGATCAAGGCAAAAGTGACTGGAAAGAGGCAGTTGTGAAAAAGCCAGCAGGAAGGCCCAAGAAGAAATGGGGAATAGGACTGCAGGGTGGTTTGTCCTTGTGAAAGTGAATGAGGTAAAAATAAAATGTGGATCCAAGTAGAGAGAGAAGAGGGCAAAGAATAAGGTAGGAGAAATGGACACCAAACACAGAGTTTGGGCCACCGAAACAAAGCATAGGAGTAAAGTAGGAGAATTGTTTGAGAAGGAATGTGTACCTAGATTTCCTGCACCTTCCCATGAGACTAAGGAAAGGAGGAGGATTTTCACTTGAAAGACCTTAAATGACAGAGATGAGGAAAATCAAAGAAAGAGGAGAGCTCAAGATGACTGTAGAGGGTTGGGGGTGGGGAATCTAACTTCCTGCTATGATAAAATGAGATAGAACATCTCTTTATTACATTTTGCCTTTGAGCGGGCACTTTTATATTTCAAGGGCACTTAATAAGAGATTACTTGATGGAGTGAGAATTAGTGAAAAGACAAGACTGTAGATATCTTTTACTTCTCCCAAAACTACTTTTCCCCTTTCAATAAATAAATCAAAAGGAGAGCAGTCCTCAAAGGTGCAGTTCCTTCACTGATAGATTTAGCTTTATTCCTGTCCCTGGTGGATAGACCATGAGCATCAGGAGTCAGCGGACTTGGATTCTAATTCCAACTCCCCAGCTTGCCTGCTTTTTGACCTTAGACAATTCCCTGATTTTTTTTCTGTGCTGTGGTTTCTTAATCTGTAAAATGGGAATTTGATACTTTCTCTCTCTCTCTCTTAGATTGGGAGTCCCATGTGGGAGAGGTACTGTGTCTGATCTAATTATATAACATCAAACCCAGTGCTTAGTTGAGTGTTTGGCTCATAGTAAGCACTTAACACATACAATTATTGTTATTTTTTAAAAATCCAATGGTGCTCTTAAGCACTCTGAGCCAGGCACTGACTTAACCACTGGAATAGATACAAAATAATTGGGTTATGCATAGTCATGTTCCATGTGGGGCTCACATTCTTAATCCCCAGTTTACAGATGAGGTAACTGAGGCCCAGAGAAATTAATTGATTTGCCCAAGGTCACACAGCGCACAAGTTGCGAAGCCAGGCATAGATTATTATTACCTCAGTGTCCCATGCCTTTCTCAGAGAATGGCAGCATTCTCTCTCTGTGTCTCTTTCCTTTTCCTGGCAGGAACTGAAGAAACATTTGTTCTCCTCTGCCCCCTCCTCCTTCCCTTATGCCCAGAATGCCAAGTCCTGGATTACTGGGTGACTCATGCCTCATTAGGGTCTGTGACCATTTCTCTCAATTACCTCAGGTTTGAGAAAGACAGATGCAAGAATTCTTACAAAATGAATGATATTTGTTTGTAAACCTATGTTCCATACCCATTCAGCATGACAGGATGTTCTCTAGTCTGTAGTTCTTAAAACAGCTTTGGCTAAGGGAGCCTTAAAAACATTCCCTTAGTATTTGCCCTGGCCTTCTCACTCACTTTTGAATTATCTGTGTCTTGGCCTGTGCCCTCTGGTTCTGTGCTTTTTTGGCCAATCACTCACCTCATGCCTCCAAATGGCCTTAAGTAACTCCAGCTATCCTCTAGCAGGCATATAGGACAGCCCCAACTGCTCTGCCCAAAATACGTGTCCAGACTACTCAGTTCTCTTCTTCTTGGGCTTCCTCTCTCACCACAGATAAGACTCTCCTTTCTAAGGTCAGCATTTCGGGACTCCTGTAAAAGGAACTGGATAACCCTCTCTCAAGGGCAGTCCTCAGAGGTTATAAGAACATCCTGGGTCAGATCAGTGTGTCTGCCAACTCTGATTGTGCAAAGGTTTAGTGCAGTGTTATGCACACAGTATGAGCTCAATAAACACAGTTGAATGATTGACCCATCCAGTCCAGTGCTCTGTCTCAAACCATGATGATGAAGGAACAGAGTAATGATTTCCATACTCTATGCTCATAGATGGGATTGCACCTTTTCCCTACAATAACCATTTATGAATTTATCCAAATCCCTCTTGGATCTTGATATTTTCTTCCTTCACAACTCCTTATGGTAATAAATTCCTCCTACACTATGAAGTGTTTTCTTTTGTTCTCCATCTTTCAATGAGTTACCACTAATCCTGTTATTGTTCAGTCTTGTGAAAGACAATTCTGTGTTCATCCTGACAATATCTTCATGACTTTGTCGACTTAGATCAATAAGCAAACATTAGTTGTTCCAGATTCTGAATGTTGTTTGGTAAATTCTGCTGTCCTGAAAAATCATTAAGTTTCTGAGCCTTCTTCAGGATGATTTGGCTGGTCATGTCCAAGCTGGGGGGTGCCCTCTCTGATCCATTATCCATCACCAGGGTTTTGAAGTAGGCCCAGACCTGCTCAGTTTATCCAACCTACCATGCCAGAGGAAGTTACGAGGGTCTGGGACTTTAGAATGCAAGCTGATGCACTTCTGCTTCTCCAGGAAATTCCTCCAACTCATCCAGTTTCAAAGCATTATCCAAGGGGCTTAGAGACAGTGATTCTTGAGGTACCAATTTGATCAATGGTATTTATTCAGTGCTTACTTTATGCAGAACACTGTACTAAGCGCTTGGGAGAGTACAATGCAACAGAGTCGGCGGGCACATTCCCTGCCCACAATGAGGTTTCAGTCTACATGAAAGAATTGACAAGGAAATAGGAAAACAATAACATACTTTCATGGCATTTATTTATTGATTAATTAATTAATTAATTTATCTATTTATTTATATTAATTTCTGTCTCCCCTTTCTAGATTGTGAGCTCGTTGTGAGTAGGAATGTACCTGTTTGTTGTTATATTGTACTCTCCCAAGTGCTCAGTTCAGTGGTTTGCACACAGTAGGCGCTCAATAAATATGATTGAATGGCAATCAGTGGATGGCAGCAACGTGGTATTGGCCTTCAGATTAAACTTAAATTAATAATGGTAATAATTTTGGAATTTGTAAAGCATTTATGATGTGCTGAGCACTGTATTAAGCCCTGGGGAGGTACAATATAAAAAGATTGGACATAATCCCTGTTCCCCATGGAACTCACAATCTGTGAGGAAGGGAAAACAAGTATTTAATCCCCATTTTACAGGTGAGGAAACTGAAGCCCAAAGAAATTAAGTGACTTGCCCTAGGCACATAGGCAATGGGCTGAGTTGGGATTAGAAAACAAGTTCCCTGAATACCAGGCAGGCCCGTGCTTTTCCCACTAGACTACAGAACTGTGGTTCTGTCTGACATTCTTTATGATTGCTACACATGAAATTCTCCCTCACCCTTACCCAGACAAAAATGATCACTTCTTACTCCTTGAGCAGCTCTGTCACCCCCCTTATTAGCCAGCCTCAACATTAAATGGTAAAGCAGTAACATAAACAACAAAGATCTGGGACAAAGACAGCCTAGTAACATAGATGCTTTGCTCACTTCATCACAGCTTCACTGGGTGGGACCCAGGAGGAGAATGGCTGACCTTAGAGTACCCAAATATGAGGAGCTGAAAACAGAGAGACACTTTAAGAGGAAAATAAGACAATGGTTCAGCTCAGCTGAAAGCTGAGCTACTAGAAAAGCAGCATGGTCTAGTGGGTAGAGCACAGTCAGAGGGCCTGGGTTCTAATCCTGGTTCCACACTTGTTTGCTGTGTGACCTTGGGCAAGTCACTTAACTTCTCTGTACCTCAGTTACCTCATCTGTAACTGATGAGGATTAAGACTGTGAGTCCCATGTTGGACATGGACTCTGTCCAATCTGATTAGCCTATATCTCCCCCAGGGCTTAGTACAGTGCCTGGCACATAACATTTAATAAACACCATAAAAAATGAATATAAATAATTTATGGTATACAATTTATAGATGTGCACATAAGTGCTGTGGGGTTGAGGGTGGGACAAGTACCAAATGCCCGAAGGCCACAGATCAAAGTGCAGAGATGATAGAGAAGGGAGAGAGAATCAGGGAATGGAGGGCTTAATCATGGAAGGCTTCCGGAAGGAGATGTGGCTTTAATAAAGCCCTGATGGTAGGGAGAGTAGTGGTCTGGCATATATAGTAATAATGATGGCATTTGTTAAGCGCCTACTATGTGCAAAGCCCTGTTCTAAGCGCTGGGGAGGATACAAGTCGATCAGGTTGTCCCACGTGGGGCTCACAGTCTTAATCCCCATTTTACAGTTGAGGAAACTGAGGCCCAGAGAAGTTAAGTGACTTGCCCAAAGTCATACAGCTGACAAGCGCAGAGCCTGGATTTGAACCCATGACCATATATGGAGGAGAGGGATTTCCAGGCCAGAGTTCATGTACCCTCTGACCTGGAACTCCCTCTCCTCCATATATGCCAGACCATTTAAGTACCTGCCATTGTAAGTACCGATAATACTCATTATGGCATTTATTAAGTGATTACTTTGTGTTAAGCTTTGGGATAGATGGCAGGTGTTGAGACTGAGCATAGTCCCTATCCCACACAGGCTCACAATCTTATCCCCATTTTTTCAAAATAAGATAAATGAGGCCCAGTGAGGTTAAGCAACTTGCCCAGTGTCACATAGTAGTCCAGTGGTGGACTCTAACCTGGGTTTCGTGACTCCCAGTCCCATGCTGTTTCTACTTGGCCATAAAGCGTGGTTCACTGAGACATCCAAAGACATCCCTCTGTCTTAAAATTGATGCTTCAGCAGGGGCCCCTTCCTTGAAGTGGTGATTGTAGGATAAGAAAATTCTCTGGTGTCACTAGAGTGGTGGCTGGGGATATTCTTTTTCCCTTTTTTTCTGGATTTTCTCCTCAACTTGAAGCCTACCATGGTGGAGATAGGACTGCCCAGTGGTATTTTTAAAAAGCCTGTTATTCAACTTGTCTGCCTCCCTCAGCCTCAGTTCATCCTCATTTTCCTGCTTCCGGAGGGCTAGAGTTCCTTGTCCCAGTTGCACCCCCAAATGAAATCTGCTCTGGGTCATATTCTCAAGTGTACTGTATATGGAGATTAAGACTGTGAGTCGTATATGGAACAGGGACTGTGTCCAACCTGATTAACTTGTATCTATCTCAGCACTTAGAACAGTGCTTGGCACATAATAAGCACTTAACAAGTATGATAATTATTATTATGATCTTTACGAACCACTTCAGAAGAATTTTAGCTACAATTTTGCCAGCATCGAAGAGCAGAGTGATTCCATGACAGTTTGATGGCAATTTTGAAATCCTGGGCCATTTCCTTGGTGTTCCATAAGTTGAGGAAGAGATTGTAAGCTTCTTCAGGCAGGGAACACATCTTACATTCCTTCGGTATCTTTCAATACACTCTTTTAGTGCTCAGCACACGGTAGGTGCTCAATAAGTATTGTTGCTCACTGTGGGCCGGGAACGTGTCTGTTATATTGTTGTGTTGTACTCTTCCAAGCACTTAGTACAGTGTTCTACGCACAGTAAATGCTCAATTAATTTGATTGATTGATCGTTGCTAGTGACAAGGGCTCAGGCAGTGACTGAGAAGTACAGAATATCAGCTCAGAGTTGGTTATTTCCTTACAAGTTGGACCAACCACCATGCCTGCACATATTGGTAGGATCACCTTTTTCAAGAGTTTTATCAGTAGAAGAGATAGTGTTAACAAGATTATTGAAGTGCATTTCCGTCTCTGCCAATGATGAGAGAGGAATGGTTTATCACTCTTCCGTGGTGCTGTGGATTATCGACTACTCTGGGATGCATTTGGCCAGAGCTAATGTCAGTGGTCTCTTGTTCCAACAGGTGCTTTTAGACTGGGTTTTGGATTATTTCTATGGGATTTTAAATCCAGTTTCCTTATGTTTTCTGTTCTTTTTTTTAGATTATAAAAATTTTGTTTGAGATTTGACTAGTTTTTGTGTTCTGTTTTCAAAATATGAATAGGCAAATGTGTCTTGGTTTTCTAAAAATCTATTTTAGTTCATGTGGTGTGTAGTTCTTTGTGTTGGAATGCTTCTGTTGCCCTTGGTTGCTCCCGTAGTTATTAGACACTTAATGGGACTTTGCAAAGCTAAAATTTCCATAATTTTCATTTGAACCGAACTCTCAATATTAATGTTTAGCAAAATCTCATTCATGGTGCTTAAATGTACAGTTCTTCAGAGGAAAGGGCCTTCCAACAGTCTATTTTAAAAGTAAAAATACAAGTTTGTACCCTCCACAAGACAAATCAACACTAACCAAGAAAGCAGTTTCTTCCCTTGGAGGAGAGCACACCTTGGCTTTTCAGGACAGAGAACTAAAGGTCACAAAATCAGAGGGGGGTGAAAGTGACAAGACTAATGACCACCAAAATATTAGGTCAGGGAAAGGAGAGATTTGCTTCTGCTGCTGAAAGATTACTACATCCTTCTCCTGTTCTCCTGCAGTTTTCTGCCCACTGAATTTGTAAGAGGGTTTCCTGGAGCGATGGCTGTATGGTTTCTCAGTGTTAGAAAATTTGCCCTGACACTCTCCATAAATCTTCTCTTTAATTACGGAAGTTATGATTAAAAACACTATTTTTGCATCATTTTATTCAGAAGCCACCTGGCTTTTTCCTGGTGTTGGATGAAGGGGCCCAGAACATTTTGGGTGCTTAATAAATGTTATTATTGCAATAATGATAATTAATATTTCTTGGGCTGGAAAATTTCTGGCATAGCCTCAGCTCTATTCCCATTATTATAATCATTTAGCATTTGCTTTTCACCAACAGTAAGCTTAGACACTGAGTAGAATTTTCCTCACTTCCTCTCATGGGTTGCCTTTTTCACAGCTCCTGGGAAGTATCCTGGCCGAGACTAAAATTGGAACTCTGTGAGGGTGAAGAGTTGGCCCGGGCAAGGGGTCTCAAATCAGGGACGCTGCTGTCAATGAATAACTCTCCCTCTCTCTCATGTTTAGTGAATATGGAAGAATTAGGTTTTAAATGCAAAAACAAAATAAAACGAACAAACCAAAAAAGACCAAAAGCTAGATGAAGAAGTTCAGGCTCAGTGTGTATTTGGGGCAAAGGTTAACCCTGAGGTTTTCTAACTGAGGAACTATTTCACATCTCCTGGACCCGAATTTGCACTGGATATACCTTATCCTAACCAATCAGCCAGCATTGTCAAAAAATGTTTAAGGCAAGAAGGGTCTCAAAACTACTACACTACTATTCGTTAAGCACTTGCTATGTGCCAAACACTGTAACTAAGCACTGGAGGAGATACAAGATAATCAGATTAGATTCAGTCTCACAGGCTCACAGTTAAAGGAGCAGGGACAGCAGCTATTGAATTCCCATGTTACAGATGACAAAACTGAGGCACAGAGAAGTTGAGTGACTTGCCCAGGGTCACACAGCAAACAAGTGGCAGAGATGGGATTGTAACCTAAACCCATGCTCTTTCCACTAGGCCATTACTTCTCATCTCACAGAACATAGACAAGTAACCCCTGTAAGTGGTGCCGAAATTTACCCAATTAATTCCTTGAAATAACACCAGGTTTGTGTGATGCTTTACCATAAATAGAACAACCCAAAGGAAGTGGACTTGTCCACATGCACATTACACTTTACTATGGTATGATCCACGAATAACCGATGCTAAAATATATTTGGTATAAAGTAGATTTTATACAAGAAGTTTTAACAATATGCTGGTGGGGTGACTAACAAACCCTAAGGATAGTTAAATGTTCAGCTACCAAAACCTAAAATCTTTATCCAAGTCAAAATCTCAAGGGTGGGGCTTCTAGAGGTTAGAGGGCTCCAGGCTTTCTTTTCCCACTTCCTTCCATCCTTCCCTGGCAGAAGTAGTGTCTCCTCAATATGGCCTAGCTTGGGTGGCAGCTCTGATGAGTTCTTTATAGAGTCAGGGAATAGAATATTGCTCCGGATCCCTTCTCTTCCTCCTTCCCGTCTGAGGAGATTAGAGATGAACTTATCCTGCCTCAGATCCCTGTTCCTACTCAATTCAGGACCTCTTATCCTCCAAACATGACTTCATTAGGTCTGAGCCCTTGATCCCCCTCTGCAGCCTGCCCAGCTCAGCTGGTGCACTGAGAGGAGCGAGTATCCAGGCTTGGTAGGGGAGGAAGAGAAAAGGAAGAGGCATAGTAAAGGGAGCAATTTGGCCCAGAACAAAAATTCTGAGAGTTGGGTTTCTGAAAACATCCAGACATACCATGCACTTCCCAGTCTGGCCATTGCTGCTGCTTTCAATCCCTTCTCCGTAGTAACTCATCCCAGTGGCCTCATATCTAGGTCAGGGTTGCCATAGCTGTGACTGCATTGCCTACTGCAGCTTGTTGAATTTGCTTTTCTCTTCTCTCTCACCCCACCCCAGCTAATACACACATCAACCCACATAGACACACAAACACATGCGTGCATACCCCACACCACTTTCTAAGGTGCACACGCCATTTCCACCTCCTAAACCTGGCTGTTGAGAGGAGTGAACCAAGCCATGGCCAAAAGTAGAATCTTTTGGTACCTGGCAAATCTTCCTGGAGGGGATGGGTTAAGTAGATCAAAATGGGGCAGTTCCACTACTGGTCATAGTATAGTAGCCACAAGCAGTGTTCTGGGCAAATATCATGTGGTTGTCTCCCTTCCTCTCTAAGACCGACGGATTCAAATATGCAGAGCCAGGGCTAAGCTAGCATTTTATAGCATGCCACTAAAGGAGAAGACAAATCAGAATGCCAATCTTCCACAGTATAAGGGATCTCCCACCCAGGAATCAAAAGAGAGAACAGATTAACATGGGTGCTCAGTAACTGGAGATGGTAGAGACAGAAATTGTGAGAGTGATGAGTTGGGGTGATGGGAGAGAGCTGGCATTGAGGAGCTTTAGGGAAAAGTACTATGGGAACCAGGGGAGAACTGGACCCATGACCACCCCTGTCTGGATTTTGGGGTTACTATAGTCATCTTTAAGCCAAAATGGTTGACAGTCTATTTAAAAAAAAAAATTCTAAAAACTGAAAGCTTTGGTTCTTTTTTTTTGCGGGGGGGAGGGGATGTTGTCACATCACATGAAACATATTGGTGAGATAAAGGGGTCATCGATATCTTAACAGAACTTGGTCGCTTCTGTTCATCTAGCCCTCACCAATTCCTTTAGGCAAATTAGCCCAGCTCCGTCAGAATACATTCTTAATTCATAAGCAGATAATACTTAGGGCTGGCAAGTCTTTAGCAGTGTACAGCGCTGGCAGCAGTTCTTTATCCGAGACACCAGCAATCGTTCCGGGGCCAAATCCCCTGTTAAGTCCATCTCCACACTCTGTTTATGTCTCTTGTAGGGTCTCCAGAATTCTTTTTTGTGTAGATTGTGTTCAGCAGACAGTTATTTAAAAACTATCAATATGTAGTGTAGCTGCAGCGAAGGTTAGAGTTTGTTATTTTGCTTCAGCGTTTTTCACATTTCTCCTAAAATTTCCAACCCCAGCCCTTTCCCTTGCTACTAATGTGTAAATGTTTGTTGGGTGAGTCTCAAGTCATTTGTGTAATCATGAAGTCATAGTCCCAGGGTGTCCCCTGGTTCCTCTCTCACATTTTTGACCACTTTGGAAGTTCCCCTACCTCTGATACTTGGACAGATTGTTATTTCTGGAGTTTTGGATGGGTCAAGTATCATTTAGGACTTGGGGCTTGTGAGTAGAGGTCCAAGACTAGAAATTTGAAGCCCAGATATGGTAGAATGTAGAGCTTCATAGTGATAATTTTTTTCCCTGTTTTGATTGGAACCTGGTAAATTATTTGCTTGGGTTTTCTGGGCATTTCTTGGGTTTGTGAGAGCCAGTTGATGAGCTGGCTTTGTATTGAGTCCAGATCGATAAGCCATGCCTTCAGTTCCCAAATCCTCAGGGAAGAGAGAAAGCCTTTAATCGCCTTGCCTTGCATTTGGATCTATTCTTCCACTTATGACCTCCAAACAAACACTGAATAACAATTGGAAATGTGGAGAACCAGGAGAACAAAATTGGGAATTCAAAGAAAATAAGAGACCTCTCCTGACTCTTGTCCCTTTACGTAGCTATCTGCCACCCTTTGACTGTCTTTGACCTTTGTATACAGTCAGTATCACCCTGTTGTAATTTTAAACCCAAACACTAGCATTAACCTCTTTTGTCAAGCACCCATAATCACTGAGAGCTATGTTAGCTGTGGAGCTTGGAGACCCAGACCTTATGGTTCCTATATTTATATTCACTTTCTAAACTAGAGAAGTTCTGCTGTGTGGGAACTTCTGGTTCACTCTCATTTTTCTACACTGGAAGCTACAGCAACTGCTAGCGGTGTCTCCAACTGAGGAAAGAGGATTTGCCGTTTTCAATTTTCAGCAGGCACTGGGCATTCTGTAATTTACCTATTTCATGTCATTATGTTGGTTACTATAACAAATGATACAATCAGCACCATAGAAGATTTAAAGTGGTGTACACCTGTTCTCACCTGGGAAAGCAGCAATAGCTCACACCCAGCTTCCCCAGCTGAAAAGCGACAGAATACAAAAGCAGCATCTTAGGAAGCTGCATTTCCCAATTGACCAGTCGGTCCCATTGACTCATATTGAAATACTTTCTTAACCTTATTTGTTGTGCCCTAAGACTTGTATTTTGTATCTGATTACCAAAGTTGTGTGTTTTTTTAAAAGCACCATTCTTTCCCGGCAGAGCTACCTCCCAAGCCTCCATTTTAGTGGGACCCACCAGCACTCTGGCTGTGAGTCACTTTTGACTTTTCTGATCCTCCAGCTAACTAGTGGCTACTTTTCAGTCAATCAGTGGTATGTAATTGAGTTCTTACTGGCTGTAGTGTACTGTGCTAAGGGCTTGGGAGAGTACAGTAGAGGTTAATACTCAAGGAGTTTACAATCTATCAGGAACTACAGGCTCTAGAAATTAAATTACAGGTAGGGTGAAGCTGCAGAGTAATAATCACATGGCATGAAATGGCTGACCCACATATGCCTGCTGCATCCAAGTCCTATTCTCCACTCAGAATTAGATCCAATAAGTTACCTTTCTTTTTCATCCGAAATGCTTTCTTCTATTTCTTGTCCTGTTCGATAAATCAATCAATGATATTGAGTGCTACCATTCTTTATAGTATTTGTCAAGTGCTTACTCTGTGCCAGGCATTGTACTAAGTGCTGAGTGGACATAAGCAAATTAGGTTGAACACAGTCTCGTCCCCTATGAGGTTCACAGTCTTAATCCCCATTTTGCAGATGAGTAACTGAGGCCCAGAGAAGTGAAGAGACTAGCTTGTGGTCACACAGCAGACAAGGGGTGGAGCTGGGATTAGAACCCGGGTCCTTCTGACTCCCAGGCCCATGATCTATCCACTAGGCCATGCTGCTATCTAAAAGGAATCCAGTTTTCAAGGAACTGCAGGTTTCACTGGCGCAAGCTCTCCATTCTGGAAGCCAGCTCCCCGAGCCAATTGTCAGTCCCTTCACCAAATGGCAGTCAGCCACACCCTGTGGCATAGACCCAGCATTTATCCCCAGTCTGTCCTTAGTCCTGCCCAGCATTCTGATGGGAACAAGAACGCAGGCATCAGCACTTGGTGTTTTCACCTGGTGCGGATGGTCCTGGGCCTTTCTTCTGCATGTAAGGGCCTAATCATTGTCATACTTTTCCTTTATCGGCTTCCGTGCAGAACATCGTGGGCTCTTCCCAGGTCCTAAGTGGAGGGCCTGTTGGCCTTTCTGCAGTTGCTTCTTAATGATTGAGCCTTTATCTTCCTGATAACTCCTATCTGTTCTTGACCTTGCTCTTTAGGACTCCCAGGACCCTCCCTGAACCCTGAGCCTCCTCTTCCGAGCTTTCCTAGGCGGTCGCCAAGACTTTTCTGGGTGCCTTGTGCTCTGTTTCAGGGTCCTTAGGTATTCAGGTTGAAATTCATCAAAGATCATATTTCCCCTTAGACGTCTGCTCTTCCAAAAATGCATACACACACACACACACACACACCCCCTTCCCACCCCACTCCCCACCCCCACCCCCTCCCAACCACCTCCTCTTCACACCTCTCAGGCCAGCCGCCTTTTACTCCAGGCTTGGCTTTCTCTGTCCTGCATCTTCAACTGTAGAAAGTGGTTTCCAGTATGGACACTCTGTTGCCTGATGGAGAGCTGGAAAGAGGAGGGCGAATGCTTTTTGATCAGCTATTTTGGCAGAAAAGGCTCCCTGGAGAGCTGACAGAATGGAGTTGAAAACTGTTTGAGCCAGGGCTCTTTCTAAGGGTTACCCTGTCATCTCGGACCTAAAATTCTGAGGAAAGGAGTGTGATCTTGGTGCTACCAGGAAGGGGTGTGGGCAGGAGGGGTTGGAAGGCTGTTCTATTGTCCCGGATCAGCCCACAACACCAAGACCACAAGAGAGTCCGTAAGGCCTAGAACTGACCGAGCCATTTCAAGGGCCCTGGCCTATGACGGCCTGCCTGGACCTTCCCCGGAAGTGTGTATCCACTCCCTGGCAATGACTGTATTTTCAGGATGGGAAATGGAAGCCAGTGATGACATCTGCCTCCCTGCCGTGCAAGTCAGTATGGCACCTCAACCCGTGTTCGTAAGAAATCAGTGTAATTGTTATTTGGACCTTTGTTCACTCTGTGAGTTGAGCAGGAACGTATATTGAACCAGATTCTTCCAAGATTTGAAGGAAATGGCAGTTCAGGCATGTGACCTCAGTAAGGATTTGTTTAGGATTAAAATGCCTTGCCCCAAGGAGTCATCTGGAGTTAAATTTGCCTTATAAATATATGGGTGACCCAAGCTTAATTCCATCCACTTGCTATAGCACATTCTCTGTCTCTCTGCTATACAAAGCGCAGGTCTTTATAACTCCCCCACGCCTTGCTACGTGTGGGCTATAGATATCCTGCCCCATTCCCCGGGGTATGCTTGTGTTCCTGATGTCAGCCACTATAAATTTAACATTAATACCTGGGGCAATTAGTACTTTTACAAATCAATTGTGCGCTGCCATTCTGAACTGATTTTAACGAGTAAAGAACACTGTCACTGCAAAATGTAAGCAAGGTTTAGAACAGCACTCTCTAATGAGAAGGGAGGGAGTTGGGAAAAACAGATCGAGGCCGCTGCTGAGTGGCTTGCATTGTGATAGAAAGAAAACAAGTTGTTTCCTGGCAGTGGAAGATCAATTTTCTAGCTAGGCAGAGTGCAGGAGAAAACCCCCTAGGTTTATAATTCTTTTTAACACACAGTGAGTTTGCAAAAGAATTATGGGTTTGTGTGAATTAGGATGAATAACCTTGCTCAACCAGACTTAGCTGTATTGAGAACCAAAGCGTATCCTGTAGCTGTCTTTATATAGCACTGCTACACTGGTGCTGCCCAAATAAATGCCATAGGCTTTTACTCAAGTGTGGAAATAAATCAGAATGTTTGAGAGAGTTTCTAAAAAGACACATCCCTCTCCCCACTGGCATGCACTTATCCCCCACAAATAAATCTGGGCAGAAAGAGCCGGGTATTTCCCCTTTCTTTATCTGAAAAGACTTTCTAGTGCAAAGATCTTACTTGAAGCACACGACAGTATATTGGATCCCTCCCATCTTCTTCCCCTGAGTCATTTATGGCCTCCAGCAGCTTTGCGGGGATGGAGGAGCTAACCCAAGATCTGTGCTGCCTCTTTGATTCTCTGTTTGCTGTGTGTTCACCCAGTAGTGAAAATAAAATATTTCTTTTACCGGAATGGAGAGTGGGCATTGTCAGGAGCGGTGAGGGGTAGGAATCAATTGCTGGGGAGCAGGTGTCTGTCAGGGGATGGAGAGTGGCGGTAAGCAAGGGGCAGCTGGGACAAGGACTTAAAATGGACCTGGGCGCCTCAGCCCCTCCGCATTTTGGCCCGAGTGGGCCACCGCTGGAAGGGCTCATATCGCGACCCACCACAGCAGCCCCATAGCACTTATATATATATCTGAAATTTTATTTATTTCTATTCACACCTGTCTCCCCCCATCTAGAGTGTCAGCTTGTCATGGACAGGGGATGTCGGTTTACTGTTATATTGTCCTCTTCCAAGCCCTTAGTACAGTGCTCTGCATGCAGAAGCACTCAATAAACACACTTGAATTAATGAATGAATGAAGGGCTGGTGCAATGGCCCACCGAAGCTTGCCACTTTGGCAAAATAATTCTCACACCAGAATGGCCTTTCTGGCGATTTTGTTTTTGGCCAGAAGCAAGTTCTGACCTTACTGGATAAATTAAGTAGAAGAAAATCACTTTTAGTGTTCAGGTTCATATTGTTATTTTGAATAGTTTTACCTTAACTGCTTAGGGCTTGAAGCAGTGAGACCTAGTGGAAAGAGCAGAGGTTTAGGTGTCCTGTGTTCTAATCTCAGCTCTGCTTCTTGTCTGCTGAGTGACCTTGGACGAGTTACTTAACTTCTCTGTGCATCAAGTACCTCATCTATAAAATGGGAATTAAGACTGTGAGCCCAGTATGGGCTGCATCTAACCTGATTAGCTTGTAACTGCCCCGGCGCTTATTTCAGTGTCTGGCACTTAACAAATACCATTAAAAAATACCTTAGTTATTATTCATTGTTAAGGCTAGTCTTTTCTCCTTCTAAAGTGATGTCACTGAATGGCCGCAAAGAGATTTGTTGGCACCCGGGCTGATGCGGCTATTGAAGAGAGTACATTGCTTACTTTTTGGGATCGTTATCACTGTCGTTTCCTCAAGTGTCCCAGGTCCTGTTCTGATCCCTGGCTCTGCCGCCACAGACAAGGACAATGAAGATGTGGACTCATGTAGAGTAGGCAGGGTCACCCAGGGTGCGGTCATCTGGGACATCCTGTTAGTCTGTAAGCTCCTTGTGGGAAAGGAACATGTCTACCAACTCTATTGTATTGTACTCTCTGAACACTTAGTACAGTGGACAATGAAGATGTGGACCCATATAGAGTAGGCAGGGTGACCCAGGGTGCGGTCATCTGGGGCCATTCCACTAGTCTAAGCTCCTTGAGGGAAAGGAACATGTATACCTACTCTGTTGTATTGCACTCTCCTAGAACTCAATACAGTGCTCAGTAAATACCACTGATTGGTTGCAGGGAGAGGAAATGGGTCAGCCCACTCCAGGGACCCCGATGTGCCACCTAGCCTTATCTGAAATAGAGACGGGATGCCTTGGAGCAGGAAATGGGCAGAGGAGAGAGGAAGACACACCGCCCACTGTAGTGGGACCGACCGGAGCACCTCATGAGTGGCCGCATAAACTAGAGCTCAAGTGCAGACCACCTGCCAACTGTCATCACAACCAAGGTTGGGCCTCGCCCACGTTGGGTGTAGGAACCAGACACGGCAAGGTCTCTTTGGAGAGCCAGGCTGAGGGAGGATATAAGGATCAATTTGTCATGAGGCCTTTTAAAAGTGCACTAAAACCTACCAGGATTGATAAGCTCCAGCATGGCTCAGTGGAAAGAGCACGGGCTTGGGAGTCAGAGGTCATGAGTTCGAATCCCTGCTCTGCCACTTGTCAGCTGTGTGACTGTGGGCAAGTCACTTAACTTCTCTGTGCCTCAGTTACCTCATCTGTAAAATGGGGATTAACTGTGAGCTCACGTGGGACAACCTGAGTACCCTGTATCTACCCCAGCGCTTAGAACAGTGCTTGGCACATAGTAAGCGCTTAACAAATACCAGCATTATTATTATTATAAGCTTTACTTCCTGGAGTTGTTCTTCTAGAGGAGTTTGCTATAAAGAGGCTTCTTCACCCATAGAAAATCTGTCCCTCATTTGGTACCCATTAGTGGAAAAGTCATTTCCTTAAGGGACCCCAGCAAGAACTGGGTCCCCTTTGGGACAGAAGACGTCTGCCCTATGTGCCTGGTCAATGGGCATGCCCAATCTGAGGGCTCTTCCCATCCTTGCCAGTGCACCTGGGTCCTTGGATTTTGATACATGAGTGCACCTCCTCACCTCACTGTAACAGAGTTTAAGAGAATGAATGCTGGGGAGGAGAGCTGAATCAGAGCAAGGGTCTACTTAGCCAGAAAATGGGTGGCCCAGAGGTCAGATTGAGACGGCTTGAATGAGAATGCTTCTTTTTCTGAAGGTTATTCTGAGTACTGACTCAGTCTGGCACATGGCATATGAAAAGCAGAAACCCTTCTCAACCAGAAGAGACTGTTGCAGTTCTGGGAAAGCGGGTTCCTCATACATAGCTTCATCGACTTGCTCTGGGATCTTGGTCCAGTCACCTAGCTGCTCTATGCCTGTCTCCATCATTATGGTCGATAAATCAATGGCACTGATTAAGGACTTCCTGTGTGCAGAGCACTGTACTGAGTTATACTTGCTACAATAGACGTGTCGCCGGCCCACAAGGAGCTTACAGCCTAAGGGGGTCATAGTGATGGAGGGCACAGTCCTGGTCGACAAACTGCTGGAAGGTCTGAAGACAAACGGTGCTTTCAGGTTTGAGACTGAGCCCCACATGGGGCAGGGACTGTGTCCAACCCGATTTGCTTGTATCCACCCCAGTGCTTAGTACACTGCCCGGCACACAGTAAGCGCTTAACAGATATCATTATTTTTATTATTATTTCTGGGGGTAAAGGGCTTGGTTTAGAAATAGTGAAGTTCCAAGTACCTTACCTTCCTCCACTGAGGACAGTAGCCGATGTAAAGTGGTTGGATGGGTTCAGTTCCTTGATGCGATGATCTACCTCAACTGTTTTTCTTCCGGTTACGAGCCCGAGTTGTCATTAAAAGGAAGTCCTGAATTTCTTTAATCTTGCCTGTTAAGTATGGGTCAAGCAGGGCTGTCACTGCTGGCAGTAAATACCTTTCCCTACAAAACATTTCTCTTATCCTGCAGACTTTGGACAGCTTAAGAGCCTTGCCTTCTGCCAGTGTCACTGCAGCAGTTTGCCCTTCATTTTTCAAACTGGGATTGAGCTCATTCCAGAATTACATGTACAAGTCAGATTTATGGCTTTGGCTAGTTGATTGCATATGTTTTCATCAAACTTGACTTCAAATACTTCCAGGGTGTCTGCCAAAGTCACTTTCGGGTTTCCCGATGTGCGGGTGGCAAGCCGGCTCTTCTTACGAGGGGCTTAAGGGATGGGGTGCTGAGGGTGCAAGTGACTCTGCATTTCAAGGAGGTGAAGGTTCTATTATGAGTTGCTCCCTAGCCGACGGAACGGACAAGGAATGGTTCCTATCCAGGTCTGGGGAGCATTTTGGTGGCTTCCAGTGCAAGATGACTCACAATTACATACCTCACCCATGCTCTGGCCTTGCTCCTTGAAGACTACCGCGTCAGGCCTAGGGCAGGGTTGCTTTCGGCCCCGGGGAATCTCAGGTGAGTATGGTTTGTTAGTGTTGTGTCCCCAGGAGTCCTCGATAATCGGAGAGCCTAAGACAGCATTATGAGAGTGAGAGTTTAGCAGTGTGAATGGCGTGGTTGGGAGGACCAGTATCTGAGCAGAAACTCCTTCCACATGTTACGAGTTTCTTGGTTTTTTAGATATTGATAAAGCTAATGCAGATGGAGATGATGATTCTAACGATTTCAGATTTACACATTTTCCAGAGTCTTTTAATGGCATTTAAGAAATATTGGTTTCTCAGGGTAATCGAGGGAGGAACCTGAAAAGATTCCATGGTACCTGCAAATTCAAGACATAATAATAATAATAATGTTGGTATTTGTTAAGCGCTTACTATGTGCAGAGCACTGTTCTAAGTGCTGGGGTAGACACAGGGGAATCAGGTTGTCTCACTTGGGGCTCACAGTCTTAATCCCCATTTTACAGATGAGATAACTGAGACACAGAAGTTAAGTGACTTGCCCACAGTCACACAGCTGACAAGTGGCAGAGCTGGGATTTGAACTCATGACCTCTGACTCCAAAGCCCGTGCTCTTTCCACTGAGCCACGCTACTTCTCTAGATATCTTAGTAGATATCTTAGTATGGGAAAAGTAAGATCTCCAGAGATTATCAGAAATGTGTGAGTTTAGATAACCGGGCAATAACTATCCAAAGTCCTGAGCACATGTACTCACTAATCAACAAGGTGTATCATAGTGTGTTCAACTGACAGGGAGATAGAAGGCCAGGTCCCTTGCAGAATTTAAAAGGCTCCTGTTGGCTTGCTGATCGGATTTTTTTTCCCCCAGAAAAGTCTGGGAAATATAGGGTTCTGTCTTCTGGGAAGTGTAGTTCCCAGTTAAAAGTGCTACAAGAATTAGTTTCCTTTCTACTCTTCAAAACCTTAACCTCAGTTGTGTCTCAAACCAAAGCTTTCAAATGGGCACAACCATGTAGATTAAAGTATGAAAATGCATCTATCTAAAAGGTAGCATAAACCTCTGGGAAGAGTACACCAGGTTGCAAAGTGGTCACCGCCACCATGCCATTGTTCAGAATGAGGTCATTTAGCCAGGCCCCGGGAAAAAATTTCTGTACAGTTTGTGGGATTTACTCACATAATTGTTCACTCTGCCACATAGGTTTTCCATAAATATGTAGGCAATTTCTGTGGTTGGGTTAGTACATGTGGAAAAAATTTACCTTAAGAATCTTCTTATTGCTGTGGCATTGGTTCTAGACTTTTCTGCCTGATATTCAGTGGCTTAGAGAATTTCAGGAAGAAATGCCCAGTGATTTTCATGAACCTGAACTGAAAACAAATAATCATCACTTTGCAATTCACAATGCACCTAAAAGGCAACTAAGAATGAGGAATGTCTACCCCTTGAGCTTGTTGCAGGCATTCAGCTTTAAATGTACTAAATATGTGTGTTTAAGACAAGCCCAGCTCAAGTGCATGCAAAGCTGTGACTTAATAAAGACCCACCAAATTGCAGTGTTCCACATGTTTGAGATGCAGGATTGTAGCTACGTGGATTTAAGCCTTTGATGACTCTACGAGCTAGCAGTCATTTGCTTTTCTCAGATTGGGATGGAATTACTCTTCCTTGCTGGAGGGTGGCCATGGGGCTTTAAGCAACGTGAGCCATTCTTAGGATCAGGTGAGCAGTCATCTGGAATGAAGGGTCAGAGCTGCCGAATGCCATCGGAGCAAATGAATTCTTGTGTGGATTCAAATCAGGCCCCAGAAAAGGGTCATCTCCTAGAAGATGTTTGCCTATAGAATGAATAAAGTAAATGATGAAAGATAGATTTTTAGAACAATATTTAAAGAACTGAGGGTATGTAGTCAACTGAAGAAAGATTGAGGGGACATCTGTTTTCACATGAGTGGTTGGGATTTCGGGGGTCAACCCTGATCAGCTTTTCTACTTGTACAGCCCTTGAATGAGAGGAAATATGTTTAAACTGCACAGGTGGGAGTTCAACTGGAGAGGGAAAGATTGTGGCAAGGCGGGGAGGGGAAAGCAGCATAGGGAGGGGGAGGATCGAGTTCAACACCTGTTCCAGGAGCCACAAGCATTAATGGAAAATACCAGTCTTGCCAAATCCTATAGCAGCTGAGTTGTCAATCATATTGATTGAGCTCTTACGGTGTGCAGAGCACTGTGCTAAGCACTTGGAAGAGTACAATAAAGCATATTCCCTGCTTACAGCGAGCTTACAGTCTAGAGGACTGTGACAGCAGTGGCCGTGATACATAAAAAATGCTAGATCTAAGTTCAGTTCTCTCGCTGTCCCCCTCATTAGCAGGGCAGGGCAAATGTTAGTCTTCCTCAATTCGCCTGCCCTCACCTCACCCTGCTTCTCTTACCAACACTAATTGATTCATTCATTCAATAGTATTTATTGAGCACCTACTATGTGCAGAGCACTGTACTAAGCGCTTGGAATGTACAAATCGGCAACAGATAGAGACAGTCCCTGCCCATTGACGGGCTTACAGCCTAATCGGGGGAGACAGACAGACAAAAACAATAGCAATAAATAGAATCATGCATGCTCGGGCTGGCCAAGAGCCAGAGCAGAACACGACCCTCTGCCAGCCTTGTTCCCTCCTTCCCTCCTGTCTCAGCAGCCTTTTGGAGCTGGGGTAAGCAGGGAGTTGCATGTCAGCGACCGGAGTTCCCATAGCCTCACTTCCCCATCCCCGCTGCCAGCCACAGGTGCTCCTATAAAGTAGCCATATCATGTACTGTTAGCACAGTACACTGTACAAAGAGTACTGTGATGACATCACATGGGCGGTGAGGAGGGTGGAGGCATAAATTGTATGGTTCTTTGCCCAGCAACTACTCAAAGGTTTCATTTTGTTTGCTGCATTAAAACCTTGCTGAAATAATAATGATGATGATGAGATGGTATTCGTTAAGTGCTTACTATGTGCCAGACCCTGTTCTAAGAATTAGGGTAGATACAAGGTTGTACACAGTACCTGTCCCAGATGGGCTCATGATCTTTACAGTTGAGGTAAGTGAGGCCCAGAGAAGTGAAGTTATTAACCCAAGGTCACCCAGCAGACAAGTGGAGGAGCCAGGATTAGAACCCGTGATCATCTGACTCCCAGGCCTGTGCTCTATCCATGCTCCTTTTCAATCCTGATCTCATGTGGTGACCAGGCCCAGCAGGATTCCTGAATGGGACAATGTTATAATGGGAGCAATGCTGGCACCCCCTGGTCAATAGTGCGTTGGCTGGCACAACATCGGCATTGTGTTGAGGTCACTTTATCTGCAAATGGGTTTTGAACAGAAAGGTTTGGCAGGTGCTTCACAATGTACTGCGCTGCTGCTTGTCTACCTGCTCACTGCACTCTGTGCTCCAGAGGAACACAGTTGAGAGGGTGAGGAAGTAGGAGGGGCGTCGCGGTAGGCTTTGCCATGAGAATCACTTTCTGCATGTAGGACCGAGTTTCGGAGAGTTCAACTAATAACAGGCTGTGAGCACCAGTGCTTCATTATACACCCGGTATATCGGTGTTCTATGTCTAGTCATCCTTTACGTCAGAAACTTTTCTTCAGTTGTCCTCAGTCTTCTCTTCTTCAAGATGAATTCTAAATTCTTCCTTCTCTAGACTCTAAGCTCGTTGTGGGCAGGGAATGTCTACCAACTCTTTTATAATGTACTCTCCCAAGTGCTTAGTCCAGTGCTCTGCACAGTAAGCACTCAATAAATACCATCGATTGATAACGTTTCAGTTTTTTTTAAAGGCACTTGTTAAGCACATACTATGTACCAGGCACTATACTAAGTGCTGGAGTAGAAACAAAATAATCAGGTTGGACACAGTCCCAGTCGCACGTGGGGCTTAAAATCTAAGTCAAAAGGAGAAGGATTCAGGCTCCATTTTACAAATGAGATAACGGAGTCCTGGAGAAGTTAAGTGACTTGACCAAGGTCCCACCACACACAAGTGGATGAACTGTGATTAGAATCCAGATCTTTTGACTCCCAAACCTGTGCTCTTTCCACTAGGCCATGCTGCTTCCCGAAAAATGAATGTGACGATCTGGGTCATTGTTATCTTAGTGACGGTCTAGTGGTTTGAGTTGAGAACTGTGGAAAAGGTTCTGCTGCTGACATCCTCCAGATTTTGTTTTGGTTGAAGTAGCAGAAAAATAATTATAATGTGGGACCACCCTGGACTGGACAAAGCCAGCTAGCTGACTCTGCACAGATGCTAACACCAGCGAGATCTTGGCTCCTGGATGTTTGTAGAGTATCGAGGCAGAAGCAGAATGAAGACTGAGATGTGCTGTGGTGTGGTAGTGGTGGTGGAGGAGGAGGAGGAGGAGGAGGTTTGTTTGTTTTGGACAATTTATTGTGAGTCCTTTTTTTTTTTGTACATGCGCCCAGAGGCTGTTGTGATGGGTGCATTTTTTAGCAAAGGGAAAATAAATAAATAAAATAAAAATAAATATTGGGCTTCGTCCAGCTAGAATTAGGCTCTGCAGCTGCTTACCACAGAAGTGCCACAAGCGTTCAGCCTTTTCAGGTCCAGGAGGCAGAGAGTTAATATGCGAGGGGCCTCTTTTTCTGGCTCCCATTATAGCTTGCTCTCCTTTGGCAATTTCTATTTCAGCCACAATGGCAAGCTGACTCTCCAGTTCAGGTCAACCTGCCACAGTTTCAATGTGTGACCTTTTTAGCCTTTCAGGCATCCTGTTTCTAAGTTGTGGAGTCTGATGGCACCGAAGAAGGGGGTTTCTCCCATACTGAGTCATTTCCTAACATACATTGGATCCAAGCACCCATTTTCAGTGGAATCCTTCAAGAAACTGGTTGGGCCGTACCCACCGATCCCAGCACAAGGTAGCAAGAGGTGGGCCTGACGGTGTTGTGCTAGGAAGGATACAGCCTAATCAATCATATGGAGTAAATGGATTCAGCAATTAGTACAAAAAATTTTGCCAGGAATATTAACACTTCTACCGTTCATCAGAAAATGTGTGTGTGTGTGTGTAAAGTCATTTCTCAACAATTTTCAGCCTCGTGCAAAAATTTTAAATGTAGGTTATATGGAAAAATCTCCTGACTCCGGATCATCTTCTTTTCCCAATGTCTTCCAAGTAAAAAATTCATGTACGAGTTCTAAACATTCACCTTATATCTGGAACTACTATAAGATACCCATTTATCTCCATAATTAAGAGGAATAATACCTCTGGAGTGGTGCATAACTGTTTTAGGCTTCCAAACAGACTCTTCAGTAGAGTTCACAGGAGAGCATGAAAGATGCTCTGCTTTTGTAAGTACAACCATTTGTTAGCTAAGCTGTTGGCTCCTTTAAATAAGTGTGAAGAGAAGGCAGAATAAAGCCATGCATCTTAATGGATAGATGCTCGGAAGAAGCCTCAAGCTTTGCTCTAAAGTTAATCAGAAAGAATCCACTTGATGTGGGTAGATAGCCCCAGCTCTGTCACGCCCAGAGGGTCCCACCCATTCTGGAAGAACTGTGAGGAGTCTCACTTTAGTTTAAGACCATCATGGTTAATAGTGGAAGTGGAAGGAAAGCCTTTTAATGTCAGAGCGATGGAGGAGATTACCCTGAGTTTGTCCCACATCTCCTACAAAATAGTGTCTCTGTAGATCCTCTACTACTTTCAAAATCATTCTAGAACACACTGATATCTGGGAGTGGTTGGACTTAGTTGAGAGTCAGCTGCTTATTTAGTGGGCCATCGTGGAAAGTAAGGGCCAATTTATATACAGGTTTGAGCAGCTCTTATTGTGAGAGGCTGGGCCAGGCACAGAGGCAGTCTGCGGCCAGGAGAAGAGCCCAAAGACCACCCCCAGGACCTGGGGCCAGGGGCCAGAGCGGCCCTGGTCATCCAGTAGCCCGGTGAGGGCAGCGGAAAGGCAGTCCACAGGTTTCTGGGCTGAGGGGACGTGTCCTGCTGCCAGAGGGCAAGGGAGTGAGCCACCCTTACAGCTCCATCTGGTCAAGCTCAGCACCTGAACTGCAAAATGCGTGGGTCAGCTGGGCACCAGCGATGCCATCTGCTCCTGCAGTGGGTCTGGCATTGCCCCAGGCGGGGTAGGGGCCCGCATGGGCCCCTTTCAGTATGCAGGGAAGCCCACCTGCCTGCTTTTCCAGCTACTCTGCTCCTGATGACTGCAAGTGGTGGTGCAGGGTGAAGGTCCATTTGGGAAGGAGCTGTAGCCTCCCTTTCCAATCTTTATTTTCCTGGGGCCCCCTCCTCCCATTATTCCAAGCCCATGCCCTGTCCACAGCCCCCAATCCATCAACTTCTGGATCAGATCATGCCAGCCTGTCCAGAGCTTCAGCTCTGCACACAGTAAGCGCTTAAAAAATACAACTGAATGAAAGAAGGGGCAGAGTGGGGAATAAATTATACACGAACAGCTGTTCTGGCACTGATTTCCTAGAACCACATTCTGCACAGTTGAAGGTTTTTTCATCACTGGTTTGATAGCAATTTTTAACATTAGCTAGGTAACATTTCCTACTCCTAAGACAACGCAACTCTCAGTGGATAAAGTTTATACTGCAATCATACTTTTACTGTAGGTTTGCTTAGGTTCAGTGATGTTTTTAATTTCAAAATAGCATACTTTCTTTTGGGTAAAAAAGAGTTCTCCAAATCCAGGCAACTTTTTTAAATTAAGAATTTTATTGATTACTCTGCCATTTGTCAATACATACATCCCTAATGGACAAAATCTTTCTACAGTAAGCACATTTTTGTGCCTCCATCAAATACCCTACCTTATATTTATATGATTAGGAGCTTATACTTTACATTTAATTCCCCTGCATCTATCTAATTATCTGTATATATAGGATGTCAGAGAAGTCCGCAAAGTAACACCTCAGGATGCTATCTCAGGAGAGAAATTGCCAACAAATTCTTTTCTGCACCTGAAGCTTTTGATTCTTTAAGCCCCTATGGAATGTTGCTTAATTACATATTTTATTATGCATACCTGAAAATTATGTATTTTAGCTTCAACAGTGAAAGCATGCATTGTTTATAAATAAAGTAGCACCTCTTTACTACTATTATCTGTCTTTGAAACATTTAAGGGATTGTCCCAGGTTCTACCATAAAAAAGTTGATTCTTTTTAATCATGGAGAGCTTTGAGAAACACTTTTCATTAGTTGTCATTTCCATAAAAATGGCTCCCCACGTAAACCAAGACATGATGACTCCAGGATGGGTAAAATTCCTGTGTAGTGATATTAGGGTCTTTATTATCATCAAAGAAAGATTTAATATGTACAAAGTCAAATGGCATTTGCTGAGATCTACTGTATGTAGGCAGCACTGTTGAAAGGCATTTAGAGAAAACCTGCCTGCTTTTTTGAGCTTTAATTTTTCTAGACAGAACATTTGAAATATACAGGAGGGTAACTGGATTCTATCAGCACAAGTACTTTTACAATGATTGTGTTTACTTTTCTAAATTGCAAAAGGCATCTTATTGATTTATTAGTTCAACCATAGTGTGAGTGAAGAAATGTAACTGCTACAACTCTTGGAAACTCTTTGCCCGAAGCATACATGACAAGATGGTACTTGAAGCTGATGTAAAGATAGAGACTGTGGGACTGTGACTCCCTTTTCTTCTACTTAAAGGCTTGGACAATCTTTTAAAAAAATCATTTCTCTCTCATGGGGTTACCTACGAAGTGCATTGTTAAAAGATTTTCAAGGGAGGAGGCTGGACGTGGGGCGGCGCGGACAAAGCGATGGCAGGCTTCGGTCAGTCAGAGACCAACTGGTCTGCTGTAACTGCCGAAAGGTTTGGCTCGGGGAGGAGGTGCAGATAGCTGTTGTGTGTTCATTCCTCTTCTGCCAGAGAGCAGAGAGAGATTTGTGCTTAGCCTTCAGACACAAAAAAACCTTATTAAGAATGAGTATGGAGTCCTGTATTGATTGTTATAGATCCTGCAACAAAAGAACTGATTTTTGTCATCTTTGTGAAGAAAATTCTGACAACTTTCATTAAATTATGACCTTATCTGATTAATAAATCTCAACACTTCAATGTCAAATTCATTCGCTCCTTCCCACTGCATATGTAACCATTTCTTTTGACAATATCATGTACTTTGTATGACAGGGCAATGGGCCTTAGTATCAGAAAACTTGATGTTAGAAACAGAAAAGCTTCAATCTCCAGGTAGTATCCTATGTATGTGGGAAGGGGCATTTGCACAAGCTTGCGCTATTTATTTTTATCTTGGTGATCTTTGTGCTTCTGGATAAGCACTGTTTTCACACAAGTCATTTCAGTATATTTCCTTTCTTCTTAAGACTGAGCAAATCAGTACTGCAATGTTAAGCAACAAACTTCACACATAAACACGTGGATAAACATGTAGTTTGTAACTAAACATCATAGAATTAAGTACTCTTAATAGCTCCCTACTCTTCAGGGCCAATGTGCATACTGATGGCAATGGAGTGCTAGCAACACTCTGTCGCCTGCGTATACACAAGTTATGTGGCCACAGAGTGTAGTACAGATTTGTGAGGATTTGTCGAGCGGGTCCGTGACAGGCTGAACTTTCCAAAGGTGAATGTTGCTCTGGAATTACCTTTCAAGGCATTATGCAGTGTCTTCTAGAATCTGAAACTCTTAAATGCTTTTGACATAATGAGGTTTCCTAAATGGAGTTTCTTCACCTTGGCCACATGACACGTAACAGCAAATGATAAAAAAGTGTAGGACCATTCCAGGCAGGTAGGGAACATGTCTACCAACTCTGTTATATTGTACTCTCCCAAACACTTAGTACAGCGCTCTGCATTCAATACATACAATCAATTGATTGGCAGAATGTTCTTGCTTCTAAAAACTTAATCTTTCCAACCCACTCTTTTCATAAGCCTTGGAGCTCACTGACTTACTCTGGCCAGTAGCAGCATCTCTAATGGTAGGGTCCCAGTTTGCTTCACCAGCCAAACACGAGATGAACAGAGCAGTAGGATTCCTAATACTTATTTTCCACCTGGAGGGAATTTTGAAAGTCCTTTTCAGTGTGAAAAAGAAATCTTACCTGGTGTTTAACCTGCATCTCAACATACATCGGATAAGGGTTCTTGGGCAGTGCACAGAATGACCATTTCCTAGCAATGAGGCAGCTTGCTATTTGGCCTCGTTAGGAGCCATTCACCTCCCTACTACTAATTCCTTTCTTGAAATTAAGAGAAAATAGAAGAAAATGGTCTAAAGGAAGTTACATAAATGGCTTATGATTTGAAAAATTGAGTATCAGAGGGACACTTCTGCAGATAATGGCGGAAATTTTCTTCTCCCTCCTCTTCCCTTCTTCCTGCCCTCAAATCATTCTTTCCTTTGGCTCCCAGGGAGTTGGGCTGTCGAAACAACCCAGACTACCTTTTAATACAGGGAACTGGAGGCTTTCTCTGTCCACTTTTAACTCTGCCACAAGCCAGCTGTCTCTAGAGCAGCTCAGCTGTTTTTCAACATTAAATGGTACTTTAAAGCTGAATTGGGGGGTTTTTCAAATGCTCCAAATTCAGTTGAAGTAAAAGTTCAACACTAAAGTAACCCAGCTGCCTACAAATGATGTCATCTGGGTTAGGGAGGAAGGTGGGTTGAAAGGGAATAGGCAATTGCAAAATCCTTCTCCAAGAACCCAGGTCCTCCTTGTACTTTTAAGTCTCAGCCAGGAAACCTGAAAGAGGAAGAAACTGTTAAGCTAGAATAAGTGAGAAACAAAGATGGAAGCGTTACAACCTTAGATACGCTATTTTCTGGGATGAATTCCTCGTTCGATTCATTTTGCAGTTCTAAGAAGTGAACTCAGTTTGAGTCACGAGAGCAGAATTTCTTAACCCAGGTTAAGAGAGTATTCTATGTTTCTAACACGTATTTTGTTCTACAGTCCTGGTCCTCTCTGAGCATGAGGTGTGGTGTTCTGTACCTTCCCTGGGTTGGGGGAAAAGGGGAAAGGTTGTAGGGCTGGGGTCATTCATGCAGTCAACATAAATTCACAGTCCCAAACTGTTACGGTCCTGCGAGCACTATATTAATGATGGTTTAAAAAAAAAAGTCAAGAAATGTGCTTACTAAGGGATTTTTACACACTAGGCCCATTTTTTGTATTTACTTTATGTGACCATTAATGGCCTTTTGTAATGTTTAAACATTAGTATAAGGAACAGTGTTAGCATAATTCAAGTAGTGTAAAATAAAAGCAGCTGTATCCATTATAAGTGCATTACTGCCAGGAATTGTAAATATGTTTTTGCCTGCTAGCCTTTTGACTCAATAATATCCTGCTATCTCTGTTGAGCAGGCAAAATTTTAACCAAGACAAGACAGGTTATAATTTCCATTGTATAACTAAAAAGAAAAAAAGTCAGGCCTCTAAATTCAAATTTGACCAAGACCATTACAAAAATGTTTAAAGATGACTTTTCAATTACTGTCTTTAAAATCGCTGCAGTATTGTCAAAGAAATATTAATGTACAGAGGGCAATCTTTTGAATGATCTTCAGCGCTATTTTACATAAGCAGACAAACCCTACCATATGATACCATACAAACAATTTTAATTGTGTAGTTACAGTCAATAACCACTCCTAGTCAGAACATTTCTGCATAAAGAAAATTGTGATACACTTAGAAAAACAGCCAGCTGTAACAAAATAACTGGTGTTTTCATAGCAATAAACTCATAAAAAAGAAATACACCTTTATACAGAAAATTTATACAGATGTAGCTTTAAAATTGATTGTAAACCAAAGGAAGACACATTGCAAACATCAATTATTTTCACATTAATTGCATAAGTTTCTAAGGTGATCTATTAGTTTTATTTACCTAAGCTTATTTGCATGATAGTAAAAATTGCATACAACAATAAGAGTGAAGCTTATAGTATGAATTGCTTGGATAACATAGAGCACTTTTTATAGGCAACTGTGTAAAGCACATTTTCTCTATTTAAAACTTTTAAGACACTTTGTTTTACTGCCCATCAAAATACATTTATAAATAGAAAAGAATCAGTATGATAACAGGAGAAGCAATATTACATTTAACGGAAACTTCCAAAAAAATTAATTACAACGTGATGCTGCAGGATCTACAAATAAATAATGAGGACTAAATTGTGTTTCACATTTTCTTTTCTTTCTTTTTTTCTAAATCATGTAACAATGAGAATGGGAAAAAAAATGACAGTGACCTTTTATTTCCAAAAAAGAAAATAAATCTGAATTACGGCAGTGCCATATAATACAAGGCATTTGTTGGCATATGTTATCTTTAAACTGCATTCCACAGTCTATAGTTCTTTTGTAACATACAATAGAGCAAGAGTAACAAACTCTTTCTTTTAAATAAAGGTGAGTTTCCAAAGATCAAGGGGTGGAGTGTTACAGGAAGAATTAAAAAAGAAAAAGAAATAATAACCACAGAAGTTGTAATGCTTGTTTGAAGGCTCCAGAATCAAAACCACTGGTATCATGCTTATTGGGTACACCAGGGTGTATCCAGTGAACACAAATTAATATCAAACAATCCTCAATGCTTCATCTGGAGCTGCAAAGCAGTTTTTTTTAAAACAGAGTAAAACATTTAGTGCAGTCTGCATTATCCTTTTTCAACTTTTGTGCAAGTTTCTGAAGATTCATTGGCCAAACAATGAATAACAAAGATTTCCGACAGAACGCAAGATGGAATTTTCATTTCATTAATAAATACCAGTGGCACAGTTGAATGAAAATAATACTTTTAGCTCAGTCTTTCAAATCCGCATTAATGTCTGTGTTCCCTTCCACTGATAATTCTTCTTCTAGTTTCACGGAAAAAAGGGTATTTGCATTTTTATCTTGGACGCTTTCTTCCAAATCCTTAAGCAACTCTTCCTCTTTATACTCTGCCACATCCACCTCTAAACCGGAATTGTCCTTCAGCTTCCCGTGGTGCTTGAGATAATACCGCTGGTTCTGAAAGAACTTGATAATGGTGTACTTGGGAAGGTCGAGCTGGGCCGACAGAGTCTGGATTGCTTCTTCATCTGGATACAGGCCTACGTCTTGGATGAAACTCTGGAGAATCCCCAGGGCTTCGACAGAAATTTTCGTTCGCGGCCTCGGCTTCTGCCGATTCTCGTCCTCGGACTCGGCGGGCGAAGCCACCGTCGGCTGCCTCGGAGGGAGCCTGGGCCCCGGCTGCTGCGACTGCTGCTGTGGAGGCTGCTGCGGTTGAGGCGGCTGCTGTTGCTGCTAGGAGACAGGAGAACGTTTCAAGCTCTGTTCTCGATGGAGATTATTACGCGCACTTCGAGGACATTTACGGACACGAGACCGTGCAGTCCGACAGTAGCTCCTGACACCAGCAATGATGCCAGGTAAAGGAAGAATCCACTAAATGAGCCCGTGAAAAAAACAAAAAACCCCCACACCCCAAAAACACCATCATTTGACAAACAATAGAAAAGTCTACATTCGGGCTTCTTTTAAGGGGTGATATCTTGCAGGGATAATCACTTCTCAGGGATCAGTGGGCCCTCCCAAACCCTGGTTTTCAGCCTCACTCAGAGAAGTGAATATCCGGCATTTTGAAAAGGGGAGTGCTGAACTTTGCCAGGCTTGTACATCGAAGAAGATAAAACAAAGCAGATGATGATGTAAATGATTTACAGATATTTAAAATAAAGATTTAGAAGCAAGGAATTCAGACACATTTTAAAAAGGGGAAATCCCGAGAGCCCTTGGGAAAAAGAGATGGGGGTGTTTGTATATGTGTGTCTGTGTGGCTGTCGCCCTCTCTGTTCTGGAGCACGGACCATTTCAAGATTGTTTAAATCACAACCAAATTAATCAACTTTAGTTATTACTGAGAATTGCTTCCCTTGTGAGTCGGAAAGAACAAGTAAGATTCTCTGATGTGGGATTTTCTTGTCAAGAATGCCAAATTAAATAATACAATTAAATTATTTAATGAATAAATAGTAAGCTCTTCGGGAAAGTTTTCCCTTCCTCTGTACTTCCATAGTACAGGTTTGCTCTCGTACATTTTAGTGTTTGAATGGTTTCTTCAGTGACAAACTAATACCATTGGGTGTTTACCTGAGTGTATTTTTTGGTAATGAGTATCTGCATGTGTGTAATATTTTACATGCATAATTAGAAATAATGAATGTGTGGCACAATCACATCGTACCCTGTATATGCATGTTTTTTTTTTATCAGCAAGCCAAATCAACCTGAATAAGCAGCAAAATAGTGGAATGTTTATACTGTGCATAAAGTATTTCCTTTTATCCGCCTATGAAGAAATTGTGTTTAAACAATTTACATTTTCGAACAAGTGCTGTTTTATATCACTTAACATATTTCTTTCCCGTTTTTATTTTTGTTAAATCAAATAGTAAATTTTTCAGCTTTTCACACTGATTTCAGTGCTGGCTATCCTCAGGGACTGTCTTTTTCAATTTGTTTATCTTTACTATGCTCGTGTCTGTGCGCGCGTGTGCGCATGCATCTGGATGGTTCTTTGGATTTGCAAATACAGTATAAAATGTTTTCCATAGAGATAATTACACATGAGTCCGAGTAGCATTTAGAAATCAGCAAACCATGAAGGTTTTCTCTCAGAGGGAGAGGTAGACAACAGACCCTACCTAGATCTCGCCTAACAAAGAGGTTAACAGACTTCAGCAAAAGTCCTTTGAACATCCATAAACATCCTACAACGATCCAAATGAACTGCCCACCCAACTGAATCCCTGAGCTCAGAAAGCTTTAAATAAACCCAATAGCCAATGTAGGCTGGGATGGAGTGGGAAGGTGACATAAGCAAATCCTTATTCCGCCACCACCCACAGTGAAGGCTGAGATCACTGGCATGGCAGGCATCTACTGGCGTTAGTAATGCTTCATCTTCTTTGGGAGTCTTAAAAACCTCCGGTGGAGGGTCCTGAAACCCCTTAGTCTGCTTCCTGCCGTACTTAACTTGGGCTAGCTCACCTGAGGAGCCGCACCCAGCCATGGTCCAGTGGTCAGCAGGCCCGGTAAGAAAGCACCTCTGGGCTCTCCTTTCCCCAGAGTGGTGGGAGAGGGGCTCTAAAGGAAAGACAAACAAAGATTGACTCCCACATGTGAGTTATGTAAGGGTGTGGTGGGAGGAACAGGACTAAGAATGGTCTTGTGGCCTTATCTATTATCCTGGGCCTGAACGGAACACATGTGAATGAACTGAACGTTTTCCCTCAAATATTGTTTACTTTTGGGCATAATGCTGGGAAATTAGAGGCAGGTCATTTTTGATAGGCACACCGATCACCTTAAGGGAAAAAAACACCCCCACATACTAAAAAGCATATGCTTTTTAATTTTCCTTGTAACCTCCATGGAAGATGGCCGTGCATTGTTATCTATCCCTAACTAAAATGCCTCCATTTAGCCTCACAGGAAGAAATGAAACACTAATTTCTTTTGGTATGTTTAAAGCTATATTTACTTAGAGCTATATTGAATTGGCTAAGGTAAACTAACCTGAATCTGCTCTGCTGGAACATGGATAATGTGGGAAGGCCTGTCACCATGGTGATGGACTGCATTGCTTTCTTGTTCATAAATGGCATCTCGTTCAGGCTGAGGAAGACTGAGGAACCTTCGAATCATTGACAGATTCTCCCACAGGGTTCTGTTTTCTGGAGAAGGATCTTCTTTCCAACGTAACAGTTCACACAGCCATCCCTTGAAAGATAATAGCAGCAAATGTCACATGTCATTTAGTGAGAGTTCGCCAGATTCTTTTCCATTTTTGGCTGATAAAAATATTTTTCTCATGATCTTATAATCCCCTGCTTAAAAAAAAAAAAAAAGAAAATCTGCTAGCCAATGAGAGGCCAGGAAAATACTATAATGTATTTATTGTTTCAAAAACCTACCTGTACATCAGAGATTTATCATAGCAGTTTGGGATTTGGCACCTCCTTTTTCCAATAAATACTCAGCTTTACATTTTAAGGAGAGAAAACATACTCGTTGTAGAGCCTCCTGAGCAAGAAAACATCAATCACTCATTCCAAATGATAGAAAATCAGAATCATCTTGCCTACCCAATTTTTCCAATCATTCAGTTGGTGGCATTTATTGAGTGCTTATTGGGTGTAGAGAACTCTACTTAGTGCTTGGAGATTACAATTCAAAAGAGTAGCCACAGGCCCTGCTCACAAGGAGCTCACAGTCTACTTGACTTGGGGAGACAGACATTAAAATTAATCTTGGATACATACCTAAGTGCTAGGGTGAGGTGAATATCAAGGGTTTCAATGGTACAGAGGCCTTTCCCTATTAAACCCTCTTTTCTCTGACTCCCTCTCCCTTCTGCATTGCCTTCACATTTGGATCTGTACCCTTGGCCTGACAGCACACCTGTAATTTATTTATATTAATGTCTGTCTCTCCCCCCACCCACCCACTAGACTATAAGCTCTTCGGGGCAGCAAATGTGTCTGCCAGCCCTGTTATACTCCACTCTCCCAAAGCCTTTACTACACTGCTTTGTACATACTAAGCGCTCAATCAGTACTGCTGAGTGATTAATACAGATCCAGATGGCAGAGGCGACACAGAAGGGAGAGGGAGTAGGGGAAGTGAGGCTTAGTCAAGGAAGGTCTCTTGGAGAAGATCTGATTTTAATGAGGTTTTAAAGGTAGGGAAAATGGTAGCCTGTCATCTATGAAGGGGGAGGGAATCCAAGGCATTTTCTTTCTCAGCAGGCTTAACTAGGTAAATAGTTAAGACCCAACCACAGCTAAGGGTTACAGCTGTGGTCTTCCTCATAGTGACTTTGTCGACGCCTGGAAAATAGCATGAGGAAGGCAGATCCAAGGGAGAGAAGGTGATTAGTCTATGGCCCAAGTGCAGGCATTCTAAGCCTAAAACAAGAAAGGACCAGTCTCTGCCAGTGGAGGAGATTTTCTGCTTAGTAAAGAAGGTTGGGAACATCAGAAGAATTCCCCCTCTAAGCTCCTACTATGTCAGTGGTTACCAGATCCTTGGAAAGTCAATTCCAGCCTACCCATTCAGAAGGAAACTTCAGAGATTTATATAAACAGTAGCTTGGGTTTACTTTTGATGTAGGCCGACATTACCTGTTATCCTGTCTACCAGATCTACTGCTAAAAGGACTGAGAGGCACAGATTTTTAAGAGGAGTTAGAGTAGAGATCTGTTGGGGGGTAGCTAGTCCCTTTTTCAATTCAAACGTAAGGCTAAGCATTACAGGCAGCCCTCGGCATTATGACAATTGAATCCTAATAGCTAAGCATTAGGTTGGACCAACTTGCTCAGAGGAAAGATACTAAAAAGGGGACAATAGGTCCTGGACCAGTACAGACACTTTGTTTTTACACAAATTACCTAGAATTATTTAAGTCAATGAAAGATAAATTATTCATTAATTTATTTGTATTGAGGCAGAGTAGTTCCATGATAGGTTGGCCTCTTTTCCCATTCCTTCCAAAGAAGGTAACCTCTTCCCCTTCCTGCCCTGATCAGAGCTTTAGTGCTATACCTCCCCTGCAACCCAAATCAGGGCTCTAAAAAAATGTTTCCTTTCTCCTCCCACTCGCTATCCCACTTACTTCCAGAGCTAGTAACATTCATAAAGGAGACTAAATGCTAAAAAACTTTATTGCCTTTTTGTTTTTCTTTGGACATGGAAAACAACTGGCAAGTCTCCTCCCCACAAAAAATCTTCACTTATTCCATAGCAGTTCTGAGATTCTTAGTTTTATTTTCTCGAGGCTAAATGATCTCAATTTTTTTAACCCATCTTGAAGAGCTACACTACACACTTCTGTATTATCTTTAAATTCTTGATGTCTTAGCCTAGGCCATACAGGTTTTTTTTTTTGGAAGTTTCGCACGGTTGCAGTCTTGTGAAGCTCCTGGGCTCCCACTGGAACATGGACTGAATGATAATAGCTGAAGCTCCTTTTCCCACCTGCTCTTGGCACTGAGAAGGATCCTGTTGACGACTGCATCTTCATAGGTAGTTGTTCATGGTGGGCAAATGGGAGTTTTAGTCTGATGCATAATAGTATAGAACATTAGCTGAACACCAGTTTTATACCTGGGCTCAAAACTGTTACAGCATATCAAGCAAATTTTGTTTTAGGTATAATGATAGACCTAAACATATACCTAAGAAATGCTAGATAAGACACAAACATGACATACATGTCAAAAATTCACTCTTTCAGGGGGGCTGAGAAACAACAAAACTCTCAAAAAAAAGTTTCACAGGATTCTGAAGTTATATACAGGGCTGGTTAGGACTTGGATGTATATGAAGTACATGTGGATCACAGATGTTCTTTGGAAAAGAAAATCATTAGTTCTTTTAAAATGGCTAATAATGATAGCTAATTCTTAAACAATCATGCTTGTGCTGGTTTAACAAATATTTCAGAATAAGATCCTTGAATCTTTCAACAAATATTTTGCTCATATTGTCACTTCTGTGTTTCTATACTTACAAGATGGATCCTTATTTTTATTAATTGCCCATGACTAACATAACATTTCCAGTAGTTTGCTATTAACCTCTGCCCCGAAATAATACTTCTAATTCCTTATCTAAAAATAATTTGATGAATTATAAGTTGAAGCATGTCTCCGTTAGCCTTTCAAGACGACAAGATGATTTTTAAGAGACTGAAATCAGATGCTTCTTAGAAAATATTTAAAGCTGCAGCTGGGAACTGTTAGTTCTGCAAGGATATTCTAACAACAGAAAAAGCATGTTTCTTGAAGTGTATTCATTCACTTTTTATAAAGCATAAAGAAAAACAGACGTTTTGATATGATAGCTCTGTCAAAGTAGAAATAGTCACGAACTTCTTCATTCTCAATTTACAATGGCAAAAATGGATGGTTAGTGGATTTTAATGCTATTAAATATCTACTTTTTTATTGAGACTGTTAGAGTGATTATTGATTGAGAATAAATGTGAACAATGCTCTTAATACGAAAGACTGAAATTATGTGCTTACAGCACTTCTATTAAAACCATATACCATCCAAGTCCCTAGTAATTTTCCCTTATTTCATCATTATTATGTATTAAATACTGCTTCAAACTGGGCGTTTTGTGACACCAAATACAAAAATTGACAATATTAGGATTATATATAAATATATATCCTAATTTCATATAAATATATAATCCTAATTTCACCTAATTTTTCATATATATATAAGCAATGAGACTGCCTGTAATGCATTTTTTAATTGTTTAAAGTTATGTATTGGCCAGGAATGAGAGGTGGTGAAATTCAAGGCTGCTTCTTCTAAAACATGAACTTGATCCTATTATTTTCAGGGTGCTTTAGTTCCCAAAGTATTACATGACTATTGAGTTAGGTTTGAGAGGAAGTACTAGCTAAATCAGATCACAACTCTCCTGCTCAATCTGTAGCCCAGTGAGGGAAATAGTCTGAATGATCAGACCAATTCATTCTCACTAGAATAAAGTTGGACAACCTAACTTGAGCACAGGAAATTTGCCAAGCAACATTACACTGAATATAAAGAGGATTGGAGGCAAAATATAAACAGTAGTCACACGTAAATATATTAGTAAAACTTTCAGGATGTTACTACTTTTTAAACTGTCAAAGTTTAATTTAACACCTTCTGTTCTGAACCCTTTGTTTCTATTAAAAATCACGCCTTTAGCTGCTATCAATCACCATGTTCCCCCTTATTACTTGAAATACTAGCATGGGCCCTGGATAAACTGAAAATGCCATGCAGATGAATTCTGAGATAATACGTTCAAACCTGTTATATACAACACAAATCCTGTAAAGTTATGTATTGTAAACCTACATTTATTGAGAACTAAAAGTCTTAAATCCATCTGCCACAGAGGAAATATTGTTATGCACTTTATCGTAACCAAGTACCATCTGTAAATGTCTTGCTACAGTAAGCAAGAAAACGGTGAAAAAGATACTAACCCTAAAATGCTTAAATAAGAATCTTCTGCCTGTTGACAGTTTGGTTTTATTAAAGAAAAAAAAAGTATTTTAAAAAAATGAGATTGCAGACTGCCAAACTATGACTGAAGAGGAAAACAAACTCAAAAGGAGACAACAATGGTAATTTGTAACGCAGTCCATGAAGCACATGACTGTATGCTCATTTTAAAGAAAAAACGAGCAGTTCTAATCTCAATATTCTAATGATGTGATTTACTGACAGAACCTTATTGTACCACATTTAAATAAAAATCCTGGCACCTTCATCTCTCAGCTGCTAATTTCCAACTAAACTAAATCTCGGATTTCCACTCCAGTCTCTTTTTAGAACAGTTGATTCAAGTCAGTTCACTTCCAACATTTTAACAGATAAGGGGTACACACTGATTTTAATTGACTCAGCAAAGCAACCTCCTTTCATGAATGAATTGATTCTACCTATCCAAGCCTTTAAGAGAAATCCCTCCAGATCATAGAGTTGTCAGTGCTATAGAAACCTAATTTTCAACGAAAAGGGCTTCAGTATTTTGCAGGAAAAATTCTATTAGGCATACATATACGTCATACTTTAAAACCAGGAGCTGGAAAAAGTGGCACACACTTCTTAATCTAACGAATACATTTTAAAAACAGTCATTTGAATTCTCAAAGACTAAATTTATCAACTGCACCCTAAAATATGAGGTGCTCTCCCTCCCCCAATTTCTGATGTATTATTTGTAGAACTATTTTGTTCTAATCTCGGAGGCATTTGGTGTGATGATTAGATTGATTCTTTGAATACCATATATTAATAGGGAGCTTTTTGATACAAACATTTTAGTGAAAAGCAAAAATTACATTTCAGCATCTTGTATGAGCAGGGATTAAGTACATAATCCATTAAACTGTACTTCTAACACAAAAAAATTCTGTATTGTAGACTAAACTACACGAGGCATTTTGAATGAGCACATTTTCAACAACAGCTAACTGTAAAGCTAGCAATTTATCATTCAGCAAATAATTTTCTACTTTTAAAAGAATCTGTAAGTGTTACTTATGCTAATGAAGACAGTTTTTAATCTGCCCACAAACATGCTAATAGAGGGCAATTTTTTTTATTTACAAAGCTGAAGGCACTCAAGTGTAATTTCATATCAATGCGCTATATAAACTGGGTAAAAATGGGCTCTAATTGTTAGAGCCACTAAATCTTTCACCTATAACATAAAGGTTTAAAGACTACACAAGAACTGCAAAGTGATAAGTAAAATTTATTTTCCTTTGAACTAGTTAAATTTTCAAAACTTGTTTTTGCTCTAGTGTATGCTAGTGTGCTTTATCTCTTTTGAATCTGCAGAATACAAAATGGGGTAAAAAAACTCATAAAATTCCACTTGAAGGGGGTATGTTCATACTCTCCGTTGTGCAGAAAGGTCACTTTTGGGGAAACAAAGTCATAACACATTGAACAGCTAGATACATAATGGTGGCAAAGGAGAACTGAAAGCATTTTAAATTATTTACTAGGTTAAAAGGGTGAAATGGTACTTTAAATACATCAAATTTCATCATCTGGGCCATTTTTTGGTGGCAAAGTGGTATTGATCTTTCCAAATGCTTAAAATTAACTATTTCCAGAAGGTCATTATTTGATTAAAGGCATTAAAGTTGAGGGCAAGAAACGATGCACTTTGTCTTCTTTCCCATTCAAATCATCGTATAATTTAATCAGAACAATCCCTTCATGTCCTGTAATAAAAATGCCTGTCTTAAGATATTGTTCTTTATCTAACATATTAGCCTTTAAATGTTACATGAAGTTCTTCAACAAAAAAGTGTCTGCCAAAAAAAAAAGCAATGATAGAATAAGAGATACTCCATTCATTATTAACACCGATAAAAATGAATTTTCCCCTCTACAGAATGAATAGAAATGTAACTCCATAACTTAACTATACCCCATTCTCCAAAGGTAAGAAATTTATCTTCAAGCAGCAAATCTAATACAAGCAATTGTTGCAAGAGGCTCAGCAGTTCATGTTATTTGGTTGTTTAGGAAAACAGAAATTTTGAGGTGAGTCTAAATATTGATAACTATGACATAGTTATTGCAAATATATATTTAACCAACTAATCCACTAAGACTTGCATTCAAAATGTAATGAAATATAAATAGGTTCTTATTTTGGGGAGATATACGGATATCTCCCGTACAGAAAACCGCTTCAAAATGTTTAAATATTGGTCATAGGATCTACAAATTAATTCTAAGAATAAATGTTTTCAATTCATAATTTTCAGAAAAGGAAAATCATTTTTATTTTACCTTTAGTTATACTACTTAATTTTTACTGAACTTTGAAAAAGGAGTCCTTTCTGAAACTTCCATTAAAATAATTTCCCATTTCACAATGACAAAATTCTCCAAAATTCTTTCTCCATTGCTACCTCAACTTAAAGGACTATTAATCTTTCTAATTGAATGATCTATGTAGTCCCATAAGTTTGAGTAGTCTACAGTGGCTGCCCACAATCTTATCACTTGAGTTAATCCACCAAAACTGAGTTTGCCATAAGAGAAAGAAGTTTTATCTGCAAGGAGCAAACATTAATTGCTGGTTGAAAAATGTGTCCAGAGAGTAACATGATGGTACTGATCATAACCCATTCATATTTCATGTAATGTGAGCAGGACTTGATTACAAGCCTGGGAGTCAGAGAACCGGGTTCTAATCCTGCCTCTGCCACTTGCCTGCTGTGTGACTTCAGAAAAGTCACTTTTCTGTGCCTCAGTTTCTTCAACTGTAAAATGGGGATTCAATACCTGCTTCCCTCCTAAGAAGACTGTGACAGGGACTGTGACTTGAATAATTTGTATCTAGAACAATGCTTGACACACAGTGAATGCTTAACAAATACCATAATCAATATTATCATACTTGTTGCAACTGAATAAGGCATGGCCCCAAAATGTACAGCTGAGGGTGGGCAGATGTATGATTTCATTCTCATACATGCTTTTTGTTTCATTCGTAACTCTAACACAATTCAAAACTGCTCCCTACAGGTGGTCGGGGCCCACCTATCCAGGCTTGCAGAAAGAAATGCCTTAGTCCACTCATGCCATCAGCAGGGGATACAAATGAGGTAGGAAATGAAAGAGACTAAAAGGCTTCAGGGTTCCCACGGCTGGCTCTTAAGTGAGATTAGTAGCACAGGACTGTGCCCCTGTGCTCAGAGAGTAATCCCCAGGAAAGTTACGTTGGTTGTTTAAATGCTAGGTTTGCCCCACCATGTCGTTTTGGAGCATCATGTCCTTTTCATAGAAAAATGCCAAAGAGAGATTCATTTCCACACCCTTTGAGAGGTTGACAGATGAACAATTAAAAAAAAGAAAAAAGCCACGAAGCCTGGACATAACACAGACGGTATCTCCAGCTTCTAGGCCGTTTCACCAGTGTCTCCTTTGCAGCGGAGTCAACCTCAAAAATTCCAAGTCAGGTTCAGCATAACAGGGTTCAGGAGAGCAGTGTAGCCTTGAGGCAATAATCCTCTGGGAAGGGACAGGTAAAGCGTATGGTGATGGAGTGAGAAGCAGTGTGGCCTCATGGATAGACAATGGGACTGTGAGTCCTGGATCTAGGCCCAGCTCTGCCACTAGCATGTTGTGTCGGCTACCCTCCCGGGCCTCAGTTTCCCCATTGGTAAAATGCAGATATGATAGATTATCAGCCTTTCAGGAGAGACAGGATAACCTCTCGCTGAAAGGCAATGTGTTCTCCATCCCTCCTTAGACTTTGAGCATCATGTGGGACAGAGACTGTCAGCTCTGATTACCTTGTAGGTGCCCTGGCCCTTAGCATGGTGCTTGGTACATATAAAGTGTTTAATACATGCCATCGGCATTACCTTGTGTCAGGTAATTTCCTAACGTAAAACTGAAATGAGCCATAAACAAGCAGGGAGGCCGGAGTATCATTCTGAAGGCATAGTGAAACCCAACGTAAAATCATGTGCCTAGTGGCCGATTGTTGGGAGCCACCAGAGGGACAACCCTCCATGAACACAGGCTTCTGCAAGCTCAGACCAAGAAGCAGAGTCAAAAACCACAACCAGGGCTGCAGGTGGCCAAGCCGCAACCCTGCAAGACTCAATCTTCACTTTCACACTAAGAAATGATACACAGGCCACGCATAGATATTTTCTGCCAAAACCACACATGACTAGGTTCTTACTTTCTCTAGTATCATCTCTAAATACAGAGGATAGCTGTTTACTTTTCTTCACACTTCTGGGTGGTTTTCATTAGTAAAATCTAAGTAATTTTACAATCTTTGGCAAAACATTTACAAAATTTAAAATGATGACAAAAAGTTTGGTGAATATCAGAATTTGCCGTCAGAATGATTTGTGAATGGTTTGTACTTTCAGATTTTGCCTAGATATTTTATGGAATAAAGGAAGATTATAAACTATTCTCCATCTTTTCAAATGATATTCTTTTTTTTTTTTAGCTAAACTGTCAATCCCATCTTAATTTTCATGTTTCTGATCTATTACAGCAGCCAAGCTATTCATTTATAGCTACAGAAAATAGTGAAAGCCGTACGTTTTAATACTGTACTTTATGGACATATAAATTATTTCTTTTTTTGTTTAGAATCGCAAAATTTAGTGTAATTTTAAATCATTTTCCATAACTAATACCCTAGGGTGGCAGTCTGGTAGGATATGGCTTAAATGATTCTTGCTCACAAAACCTGTTGGATGCTGAAATGCCATTTCCAGATGAAGAACCTCCAAAGGAGGATAAACAAAAGTCAGAGTGAGAAAGTCTGATTGGGAGGATGAATTAGATAACTCGAAGTTTCTATCCAGTAATTTTGTCCTTGCATTCTATCCAGAGTGTGTCCTGAAGATCATATTTGGTTAGCACCGAATTTACACATTTTTGGATTAGGAATTTACACTTGTCTGGATTAGGAACCTACTACTTCAGTCACAGCTGCCAACCAAGAATTGATCACTTTTACTTCCTGGAAGAAAGTGACATCCTGTGCTAGTCATTCTACTCATTTTGAGATTTCTGATTTAGATATAGCTATGGATATCTATATCTATAAAGCAGAGGCCCAAATACAGAGACCCTGACATTTTCAGCAGTTTGAGACACCTACTAATTTGATCTGGTCTGTTGTGTAGACTTGGAGTCTGCCATACCAAGGCTGCCCAAATCAAATTTGAATGATATGAAGCCAAAGAATGTCTTCATCATAGTTATTTGGGCACAGTCCTGGGAGTTTCAGATAGCAATCTCAATTTTACTCTGCCAAGATCACCCTTTTGACCCATGCTTAAATTGGGATATGGTTTTGCTTATGATTTAATTGACTTTCATTTCTTTCTTAAGTCTTCCACTCATATACTACAGCTAGTTAGAGTTTCTTTAATGTCTCTTTTTCCTGAATTCCTCAAAATCCTCCCTAGATTGGAATTACATCATCATAAGGCTAATAGGGACCTTCAGAATAATAATAATGATAATTATGGTACTTGTTAAGCACTTACTATGTGCCAAGCACTACTCTAAGCACTGGGATAGATACAAGTTTATCTGGTTGGACACAGTCCCTGTTCCAGATGGGGCTCGCAATCCTAATCCCTATTTTACAGATGAGGTATCTGAGGCCCAGCAAAGTGAAGTAACTTGCCCAAGATCACAGAGCAGACATGTGGTAGAGCCAGGATTAGAGATCAGGACCTTCTGACTCCCACCCTCATGGTCTATCCCCCAAGTCATGTTGCTTCATCTAGGCTGCTCCTTGGCCTCTGGTAAGGTCACAAGTCAACTATAATAATAATGTTGGTATTTGCTAAGCATTTACTATGTGCAGAGTACTGTTCTAAGTGCTGGGGTAGATACAGGGTGATCAGGTTGTCCCACGTGGGGCTCACAGTTTTAATCCCCATTTTACAGATGAGGGAACTGAGGCACAGAGAAGTTAAGTGACTTGCCCACAGTCACACAGCTGACAAGTGGCAGAGCTGAAATTCGAACCCATGACCTCTGACTCCCAAGCCCGTGCTCTTTCCACTGAGCCACACTGCTTGTCATCCCCAAAGATGAGACTTTCTTCTAACCTCCAGAAGAGAATCCCACAACTTCTCTTGGTAACATAATCCAATAGTTAACAGTTCTCACTGTCAGTAAATGCTTCTTTTTTACACACAATTTCACTGCTGAATCTTAAGCTCACTTATTCTTGTTCTCTCTTACGGTTCACCATCCTCAGGAAGACACGACTAAATCCTCTTTTAACAATCTCTTCTCCAGGTCAGAGCAAAAAAGCCAACAGTTCTGATATTCCAACTCTCTCTGAACTCTCCATAGGTTCTCCACATCCCTCAAATTGCATGTTGCAGACCTCAAAATGCTAAGCTATTGAATATGCTGACTAATAGGGAAGGTAATATTTACTTTCCACACACAAAGCATAAAGGCAAACTATTATCCATGGGCTGAATTCTAAGGACAACTGTTTAAACTAGTATTTGTTAAGTCCTTACCATATGTCAAGCAGTGTTCTACCCTATCTAAGCCCTGGGGTACACACAAGTTAATCACACCAGATACATGAGGCTCACAGTCTAAGGAAGAGGGAGAAGAGATAATGAATCCCCATTTTGCTGTTGAGAAAACTGAGGCACAGAGAAGTTAAGTGCCTTGCCCAAGTCACTTTAACAATTATAATAAAAAGTGAATTATTGAATAAAAAAGGGAAGTCTTAATTTAGAAGATGCCTAAAAGTAAAGATATCCTTTGGTAATAATAGGTATGACTTTATCGCACACTTTTCAAGAGAAAATACCTTCACCTTAATTACATAGGTACCACATTTTTATTATATATGTCAAAGGGTGAAGTGATTGAATTCTCATAACTCAATCCATAATGTGATAAAGTAGGGGCAGTATAGCCCCTAAACTGAATCAAATCCTATGTTAAAGAAACTATTCAGTTCATTCTGCCCATTTATAGAAATCCAAGCTAAATAGCACAATCAAGGGAAATATTACAATAAAATTACTTTTCACCCATCTGCCTCTGACTATTCAGCTACATTTTTATTAAATAGCCATCAGTACAACACAATTTTAAACAAAAAGATGTTAAGTATGATTACTCTGGGAACTTTATTACATTTACTACATAAAAGCTTCTGAAGAAGAGTAAGAACAGCTAAGGTAAGAACAGTATCTTTAGAAATAAAAGTGATTTCATCCCTTTCTGAGGGTGGAGTCCAGCTTGGACTCCCGGACTACAAACCAATGAAGCTAGGGGAGGCTCAACCCCTTTTTTATTGATAGTTCATATTCCAAAGTCACTCTCAGATCAACTCTCCTTCTTCGCTATCCCATTCTCATTCTCCCAATCACCACACCTTCACCAGGCAAAAAAGTTGCTAAAGTCAGGAAAATTATTCAAGGCACTTTGAACTTCCAACTCATGATGGATGAGACTAATCAAATGTATTTCTTCAATTAGCTAATAAAACCCAAATCTATTAACTTATATGGTGCAATCTGAAACGATTTTGAGTGGCAGGTCTCCTGTTGGTCTCATGGAAAGAGCATGGTTCCTACAATTGCAAGGCCAGGGTTCTAGTCTTGAGGGTGCATTGCTTTATTTTAGTGGTGTTTTAGCCTAATTAATTCACAAGCACTCTGAAAGTGAGGATTATGTTTTAAAAACATTAAGGTATATAAGCTTAAATATATGGGTATAGTAGGATGTTTTCTGGATTTCATGCACCGTATCAGACAATTGAAAAATATAACAAAGGGCAAAAATTTCAGCTCATTAATCTAGAAGTGGCATGAGTTTTGGATTAATCTTTCCACTATATGCTCTCTTCTGCCAAAGAATGTCTTTTCATCACACATTCTGGGCAGAGCACGATATCAAATTAGGGAACGTTCTTCCGGTGTGCACCTGGCTGGACGTGGCTCAGCACAGTGTGGGAAGGAACAGTTGTACTCATGCACCTGGTGTCAGACATCGGGTGAGGACCACAATATGCCTTTTCCTTCATGCAAGGTTCTGCAAGAATGGAATCCCTGCATTGTAGGATTGATTGTATTCTGCATTGGTCAAATTCAAGACTGTGCCAGTTTTGATCCCTGTAAAGAAATGGCGCAGGATCCAAGAGTACAGCAACATCACCGATGGATTAAAATGACGGGAAAACAGGAGGGCCTTGAGTTTTTGTTAAAGGAATTAGTGGTTTTCTAGCACACATAAGAGGGGATGTCTATGGATGACTTAATAACCTCAATAGATTGCAGGGCTTCAAGGGGAGGCTTCTGTACCGTTGTCCCTTAAATCCAATGCATCCTAAACAAGAATGGGCTGATGAAATTAATGTGACTGCTTGACCCTGAACAGGTCAAAACAGTGGAGAAGGCCACCAAAGGAGATTAAGGAGCTTTCATCTTTGAACAGCTTTAAGTCAACAACAGGCAGCCACCTGTCTTGAATGGTTTAGTTATTCATCTGCCTAGAAAGTGGGACACTTGTCCCAGGTGATCTTGAGATCCCTTCCTGATCTAGAATTGAATAGCTGTTTAACCTGAGCAGCACGTATCTGCACTAGAGCAATTTCTTTTGTTTCATATCCACTCTAGTGGCCTACAGAGTTCTAGTAATGAAAGCAACGGAAGGTTTGTTGCCAGAAATTTGAAACTGAGCAAAGATACAAAAGGGAAGTAAACGTGTTCTTCCAGTTATTTACTTATTCCCTGTCTTCTCTGATTCAAACTCCAATTCATAACCTAGATAGGTGCCCTTGATGCTGTAGTTTGATTTCTCTCTCTCTTTCAGGGCTAGGTATATTTTTATAAATAGTTTTCTTGTGTACCATTCCTCTTAAACTCAAACCCTTCAGGGAGCAACCCTAACCTTTGGCAGTAAGCTATTATGAGTGTGAATCTCAGTATGCTTACAAAGCATGTTTTAGGAACCATGTCCCACTAATCCCATATTATGGCCAGTTCCAAGTACCCTATTGTAAACAACTAGGCTTAACTGACCGGCTGCAATTTAGGCCTTTTCAGCCCTTGTCCAAATACCCTTCGTAGCCAGGCAGGTGGCAGTGGGGCAGGTCTTAGCATAGTAGGTAAGGGGGATTTGTGGAGTAATGAATAGCTGAGTTACCAGTAGGATCTAGCATAGGAAAGGTCCATCCAATCCTATTTCTTTCAATCCTTCAATGCTACGATAAACTAGAGATGCCTAATAGCATACTCCACTATTGTTAGTCAGCTAAGGTGAATTTTATAGATTCACTGAGAAATGTGTAGATTTGGCTCTTTCCCCCCCCCCCCAAATTCACATTAGTATGCCTTATGTAGTCCTGACTTATAAGCGATTCCTATTTGTTTAAGCCACATCTTCTAAAATATGGAAAGGAATAAGAGGCAGGAAGTAAGTGCTCAATCTTCTTGTGCTTTGGCTGGCGGGGGGGGGGGGGGGGGGGGGGGGGGGGGGGAGTGTGTAACGTGAAAAGCATTGAGAGCTGTAGCATCAGGGAAGAGAACTTCTGCCACTTCTTTGACTGCCTCACAGGTAGGAGGAACCTGGCAGGAACCTCTTTGCCTGAACAGAGCAGGATTACTACCTGAGCATTCAGGCTGCAGGAATGGGGCTGGTTAGTGAAAAGAGGGGTAGATAAGAGAGAATATAGAGGAGAAAGAGAATAAGGAGAAAGCAAAATAGACATCTAAAGGCTTCTAATTGCATTAAGCTATCTATAAAATGTATACGAAGGTCTTTCTCCCCCAAATTTCCTCAAACCAGAGCAAGGAAACCAATTTCACTGTGTTGAGTTTTTTGGTGATCAGTGTCATCTGAGTTCTAGATACTGAACTAGACTGTAAGCTCTTTGTGGGCAGGGAACATATCTACCCTTTCTGTTATATTCTC